>NC_052318.1:34578910-34789507 GCF_016432855.1 Salvelinus namaycush | reverse complement strand
TAAAAAAGAGAGCTTTGAAGGCCGAAGTGGAGAAGGGTTCCATGTGAACAGCAGTTGAACATGGGTCAGTCGGTCCTAAGAGATGGGCGAACGCCGTTCGGAAGGGAGGGGCGATGGCCTCCGTCGCCCCCGGCCGATCGAAAGGGAGCCGGAGAAGCTGGCGGGAGCCCCGGGGAGAGTTCTCTTTTCTTTGTGAAGGGCAGGGCGCCCTGGAATGGGTTCGCCCTGAGAGAGGGGCCCACGCCCTGGAAAGCGTCGCGGTTCCGGCGGTGTCCGGTGAGCTCTCGCTGGCCCTTGAAAATCCGGGGGAGAAGGTGTAAATCTCGCGCCGGGCCGTACCAATATCCGCAGCAGGTCTCCAAGGTGAACAGCCTCTGGCATGTTAGAACAATGTATGTAAGGGAAGTCGACAAGTCAGATCCGTAACTTCGGGATAAGGATTGGCTCTAAGGGCTGGGCCGGTCGGGCTGGGGTGCGAAGCGGGGCTGGGCTCGAGCCGCGGCTGGGGGAGCAGTTGCTCCGCCGCCCTCCTCTCGCCACCGTTGGAAGTTTGTCGTGTGGCCCATCACAGGGGCTCTCATTGGCGGTCTCGCAAGGGGCTGCTTGTGGGGGTCCATTGGGGTGGTGTCCTGCGGCAGGCCGAAGGCGGACCGGCGAGGGGTTGGGTCTGGTGGTTGGCAGCGGCAACTCTGGACGCGTGCCGGGCCCTTCTCGCAGATCTCCCCAGCTATGGTGCTCGTTGGCCCCGTTTACTCGGGGTCTCCGGCGGGTTGCCTCGGCCGGCGCCTAGCAGCTGACTTAGAACTGGTGCGGACCAGGGGAATCCGACTGTTTAATTAAAACAAAGCATCGCGAAGGCCCAAACTAAAAAGTTAGTTTTGAATTTTACGCTGATGAGACAGCGCCAACTTTTGAAAGATTTTAGATTTGTTAAAAATCAGGATAGTTTTTACTAAACATATCAACAGGTTGACATGATTAGATTGCTGATTAAAGAGGTTATGGGTTTGTTTATTTGTTTACTGTTTATTGTATGTGTTTGAGTAGGAGTCTTTCTACGGGACGGATGGAAGTTACCTAAAGTATGTAAATTAAAGGAGACATGGGAGAACACGTCTACATTTTTATTAAATGATTATGATTAAATATCACTGATTCCTTACGCTGAGAAATGTACTACATTTGTGACAGAGGAAAAAATTATTACATTTAGATAGTAATGATACCAGGATAATTGTATCTAAGGGTAGTGTATGTTGAATTAAGCATACATATTAGATGTAGATTAAAATGTATGATTAATGATTTGAGGTACAGTGGAATTATCATTATTATTAGGTTTTGTTTATAGTTCACTTTTGAGTTTCTGAATTGGTGTAGTATAATGAAGGCTAACGAAGTGTTTTGTGTTTTTTCTGGGAAAATGGGGGTGTCATTGTCTCTCTTTGAAATGTTTCCTGGGACTATAATCTTGGGGAGAGTGAGTGAGATTGAGGCCGTAAACTACCAAATTGAAAAGGGCCTGGAAGTTTGTGTGTTTTTACTTTAAGGTTTGCAAATACACACACACACAACACATTTGACTATTTGTTGGTGTTTTTAAAATACTATGTTTGATTTGTTTTAAAATTTCCTTTGGGTTTGGTGAGTTTTCCATTTGTGTTAGGGCCAAGGTTTCTTAAAGGGGCACGCACGCACATGGACTTTTTCTGAGTTTTTATTTTCTGAGTTTTAATTAAACACGAGAATTATTTTGATAAAGGAATGTTCTGGGAACCTGGGATACAACATGTAGGAAATGTTTGACTATTTTTGTAATTTGTCTAGTATAGTAAGAAACACTTCTTTGAAGGGTTTTGTATGACCTATGACCTTTATCATGACTTTCCGTTGTGGCTTGATCACCCTCATTGGAAAGCCATTTGGATAATGAATTTAAGGTCATTTGTAATACTGATTTCAAGGTAATTTGTGTAATTGATAAATAAGATGGAGTTTATAGTTCTTAGCCATATTAACTAAGGGTAGGCTGCTTTAAGTCTATTTACCTATGACCATATGGGTAAAATATTTTTTCTTTGTGGAGGTTTTCCAAGTAGTGATTTTAATTTGTGTATGTTATTTTAAATGTTGTTTTATCTTTTGACCAGTAGTAGTGTTGTTTCATACATTCCTCTCATACTGAGATTTATGTGTTAAAAATGGGGGAGGATTCAGTTCTTTGAGGTTTTGGATTGAAGTTTACACACCTTGAGTGATATGTAAAGGAGTGTATTGTATTGTTGTGTTGTTTGTTCTATTCCCGATGGGTTATAGGTCTAACTTCCTGATCCTTTGGCTCTACGATGGAGTTGACAGTGTGATGGGGAGTATAAGCCCATTTGAAAGAATAGTTTCAATAGAATATGTTGTTATTCTCTTTGAAATATGTTTAGACATTTGTATTAAGAATAATTGGTAAAAGTAATAATTTATCATGTCGTTAATGAACTGAACTAAACTGTTGTTCTGATCTGTTCTTTCGAGGTTATCATGAAAAGTGACATCAGATGGTATCTTAATGCATGGAAGAGATAATTGGACCGAACAGTGTGTGTACCTCAAAACCCCCTCTAACTGGCTGAAGAAGAGTGACAAAGGCGTTGAATAAGGCCCTGTCCGAACCACTTCTACCGAGAGAAAGGAACCAAGCCAGAAATCGGTGTACAGTATCCGATCTAAGCTATCAACTGCTTTTCTCTCATGTTTCTCTCAGGAGTGTGAGAGGAGTCCACATGGAGTGAGCATGGCGAGAGATCTGTTCTAAACGTTTCTTATGTTGCTGGTATATTGGTTGACGAATGGACAAGACATAATGGGTGGTAAAGGTGAGACATTGAAATTTGGACATTATCATGGGCCATCCACTTTCAACTGTAAAGCTATCTGAAGAAGAACGAAAAGGACGGCAGAAAAAACAGTGCCTGAAGGAGGGGGTTGGTCAACTGTGCCAAAAATTTTTGGGACTTTTGTGGTATCAGGTTGATTGTAGAGGTCTACACCATGTGAAGTTATAGTAATTTAGATTAAGAATGCATTGAGATACTGATCTGTAGTATAATCGTGATAAAGTTAATAGTAGACTTAAGGGATAATTATACTGGATGTTATTATATATATGTACATTCTGCCAATGTCAATGTGTGTTAAATTGAGTTTTTTTACTTTGAGTGATAAGACCAATTTGAATCACTGAGCAATGTCATTCGAAATTTTGGTTGGATAATTAGTTGGGTTTTTAATTATGATTTGGAATATGAATGATTTCCCTGACCTATTCTCTATTCCTGACTACATCTCTGATGGCGAGGACTCCAATTCTGAGCATGAGGACTTAGAGGGATGACTGTCCTATATGTTGTGATGAGGCCTGTGTTTAGACACTGGTTCTCCTGTAACTTAGGGAGCATTTCTATGTTCTGTTTTTTATTTTCCTCAACAATCTATTATTCTATGTGATTAAACATATGCAAGTCTGTCTTGTGGTATAAAGGTTGTAAACTCAGTTTCTGAAGGGAGAAAGCTTACATGGAAAAAAGGTACTCGACATTGAAGGGATTTGATTCCCTATTATCTTTCAATTTTGATTATGTATTTTTCATAATTCATATACTCTGAAACTACTGTTAGTAAAGTGTAACGTCACTGTTCTGATTCTCCAGAAGGGACAGAGTCCCTTGAGAGGGGAATGTGGCGGATGAATCAGAATTAGTTGGGTAACATAGATAAATAAGATGTTTTATTTACATAATATGCTTATGTGAGATACTTGTCATTAGAATGTATCCTTTTGGACTATAGTGTTGGCAGTTGCATTTTCCTCTAAGCTGGGGCTCAGTCATTTGGGGCCCAGAGAGGGGAGAGGTCAGGCTTGTCTTTTACATGTCTCTGGTGCTATGCAGAATATCAGAAAGGGAAGAGGACAGGATGGAACATTGTCTTCATATGTGAATGTATCTGTTAAACCATGTGAAGGGATGGCGTGATTAAGGGGGAACCAATTACTTGTCTCTACAATGTCTGTGCGCAAGTCCCTCCCCTCAGTGAGCTTGTCCAGGAGTGAAGTCAAGAGGGGGTTTACTTGAGATGGGAGTATCTAGAGTTGACAATTGAGTTATGCCTTGGATGAGGTCATGTTTTTGTACTATGAAGTACAAGGAACGAGATTAGAACCTCGTCTTAGAGACCAAACTGAACGATAATTTATAGCGAATGCTATCTGGCTATGGGATACTCCTCTCTCAAGTAAAAGTCTTTCTTTGTGAACTGTTCCTAAGATCTGTGGTTCGTCATGTAAGTTGAGAGGTGTGTATCTTGGCTATAAAAGATCTTTGCATTCTTCTGTAGGGACTCTCAGAATTCATTATTGACACTGAATTGATCTGAGAGTCAAAGGGCTATTGTAAAGCTCATATTATTAAAGATGAAGTTTAAGTATAACTCTGACTGGTGTGTGGTTTGTAACTCTCCTCATTTGGTAATACAGGAAATTGCCACGACACCCTCCACCTCCAAATCGATCCCGCTCCAGAGTACAGGCCTCGGTGTAACGCTCATTCCTTTGACGATAAACGCAAATCCGACCATCACTCCTGGTGAGACAAAACCGCAACTCATCAGTGAAGAGCACTTTTTGCCAGTCCTGTCTGGTTCAGCGACGGTGGGTTTATGCCCATAGGCGACATTGTTACCGGTGATGTTTGGTGAGGACCTGCCTTACAACAGGCCTACAAGCCCTCAGTCCAGCCTCTCTTAGCCTATTGCGGACAGTCTGAGTACTGATGGAGGGATTGTGTGTTCCTGGTGTAACTCAGGCAGTTCAAATCAAATGTATTTATATAGCCCTTCGTACATCAGCTGATATCTCAAAGTGCTGTACAGAAACCCAGCCTAAAACCCCAAACAGCAAGCAATGCAGGTGTAGAAGCACGGTGTTTAGACACTGTTGTTGCCATCCTGTACCTGTCCCGCAGGTGTGATGTTCGGATGTACCGAACCTGTGCAGGTGTTGTTACACGTGGTCTGCCAATGCGAGGTCGATCAGCTGTCCGTCCTGTCTCACTTTAGCGCCGTCTTAGGCATCTCACATTACGGACATTGCAATTTATTGCCCTTGCCACATCTGCAGTCCTCATGCCTCCTTGCAGCATGCCTAAGGCACATTCAAGCAGATGAGCAGGGACCCTGGGCATCTTTCTTTTGGTGTTTTTCAGAGTCAGTAGAAAGGCCTCTTTAGTGTCCTCAGTTTTCATAACTGTGACCTTAATTGCCTACCGTCTGTAAGCTGTTAGTGTCTTAACAACCATTCCACAGGTGCATGTTCATTAATTGTTTATGGTTCATTGAACAAGCATGGGAAACAGTGTTTAAACCCTTTACAATGATCTGTGAAGTTATTTGGATTTTTACGAATTATCTTTGAAAGACAGGGTCCTGAAAAAATGACTTTGTTTTTTTTCGTGAGTTTACATCAACTGGCCTCTCAAAGACAACTTTCCAACAGACTCAAACTTTTCCCAGTCTGCTTTATGAAAGCCCCATCTTCTGAATGGTACTCTATCTGGAATAGTAACATCACAGTTCATGGTACACCAAATCAGGAAATGATCACTTCCAACAGTAGAATCATCCATTCCATTCCATTCACACATAGATGCAATAGAGTTAGAAGCCAGTGTGAGGCCCAGGCAAGATGTAACCACTCCAACAACTACTGTACCACATCCATCGTTAAGACATACCAATGCTCGTTTCCATCATACCTTCCACAATAGTACCATTAGCAGCTGTGCATTAAAGTTGCCTCACAATCTCTAGAGCCCAATTCTCGTGATATTTCAGACGTCACTACAGTTAGTTGACAACAAGGGTTGTAAAAATGTTGCAACTTAATATTACTACCTGGACTGTAGATTTCCACCACACATTCATATTCAGATGGGACAGGTATATTACGATATACAAGACCTTCCCTTATGAACATAGATCAACTGGACAGGGTGGTGGTTGTGCTATCAGATCTGATCTAACAATAACCAGGAATAATAAATCAAGATGTGGTCTAAGCCATGTTCCTTGAACACATCAGGGTTGATCTCTAAATCTATTACACATTTCTTAAACTCCTGACCATTAGCAATAAGGCTTCTGGCATTCCATTGAAGGATGACAAAAACCATAACTTTGCCTATCAAACTTAGACATTCCATCATTAGGACTCAACATATCACCAATCATTGTGACAATAACATTTGTTACTCTTAACTATTTTGCTGCTTCAACTTCGCAGTTCTTTCCATCAATGCAGTAAAGTTGATAACCTTTCAAATGAAGGCTATAAAGTCAATCTGATTAACTATCAACGGGTCCTTTGACAACACATTTGTGAGAAAAATGATTTCTGAACAGGTCTCCTATCCGTGTCAGGACTAACATACGCAACATTCGACAGGAGGTCCACTTATTCCAGGACTGACCCTATTACCTCCAGCATTCTTCTTAATAGTTCCACCAATCTGCCTTGCAGTCTCTGCATAAGATAAATTAGTGAATTAGTGATGATTTTTCATTTTCAGCACAGACATCCAGGTCTTTGACTTATCCCCACCAATATCATCAGAACAATTATCCATGTCGACCATAGTCCAGCAAATCTGTTGCTAAACCGCCTGCCACAATATCGAACGATAGATTCTGTTTCGCTTATCCACCGACCTGTTTCTGGTCAACCAGCAATGTTAGTTTCCGTAACTAATCTTGTCGCACAACGAAGGGTTTGACTGCGGCCTGAAATTCCCATCCGAAGGTCCGTTTGATCACGTAGTTTCGCAAAATGCAAAATCCCACTTGTTTCGCCGTCGTTCCGGTGCCTTCTATTGCAAGCCATTTTCAAAACCAATGGTGTGTACAAATCCTGGATGGCTGACAGGGGGCACTGTATTTAGGTCAAGGCACAGCCATGTTGGTACTCCTCAATTGTAAGAAAGACGTTGAAAGCTATAGAAATGCATTTATTAATTTCTACATTTGTTTGACACGTTTATTCTATTTGACACTAATGCATACTTGTAAAATATATACACAAGCAAAAATCATTTTTTTGCGAGTACTAATGTTACTGCCACCACAACAAAAAAGTACATGCAATTTTGTCCTTGAAACATCTCATTGAAATAATGTGTAATTCCATTCATTCCTATGGAGGACTGCTGCAATAGGGAGTGCCAATATGGCCGACCGGTGGCTTCAAAGCCTCTGAATAGGGTTGAACAACCTGCTAAATCTTTGCTGTCAAGGACGGGGGGCTTTGACAAATGTGAAGAAAGTGGGTGGGGGGGCAGTGGTGTGAAGTACTTAAGTGGTACTAGAAAGTTTGTTGGGTCATCTGTACTTTACTATTTGAGACAACTTTTCCTTCACTACATTCCTTAAGAAAATAATGTACTTTTTACTCCATACATTTTCCTTGACACCCAAAAGTACGTTATATTTTGAATGCTTAGCAGGACAGGAAAAGGGTCCAATTCACACTATTATCAAGAGAAAATCCCTGGTCATCCCTACTGCCTCTGATCTGGAAGACTCACTAAACACATAGTTCATTTGTAAATGTCTGAGTGTTGGAGTGTGCCCCTGGCTTTCCGTAAATATATATATATTTTTTAAATGGTACCGTCTGGTTTGCTTAATAAGGAATTTGAAACGATTTGTACTTTTACTAAAGTATATTTAAAACCAAATACTTTCACTCAAGTAGTATTTTACTGGGTGACTCACTTTTACTTGGGGGACAATGAGCAAAAACACACCCATTCAAATATAAACAATGCATAACAAAGTAGCCATGTGCTATGTTGTCCTAATCTTTAAATGAATTATAAAAAGAAAAAGTGCAGAGACCATAAAACCGGTGTTCTGTGTTCTCCATTTAGTCTTGGTCAGTACCCGTGCTGCAGCATTCTGTATGTTTGCAGTTGACCAATGGCTTTCTTGGGTAGACCAGACAGGAGAGTATTACAGTAGTCAAGCCTACTTGCAATAAAAGCATGGATGAGTCTCTCTGTAACTGCCTGACAGAGAAACGGCCGCACATGTTCCTCAGATGGTGAAAAGCTGTCACATGCCTAATGTGCGATTTGAGTTCAGAATCTAAAATAACACCTAGGTTTTCTTAACTTCATTGACCGTGAATTAAAACGTGCAGTCAGACTATCACTCCGTGCTTTGGCTCCAGTACCTCGGTCTTGTCTAGATTTAGCTGGAGGAAGTTGAGCCATCCAAGTATTTAAAAATCACTAATACAGTCCCAATCATTTATCCGTGGAGCTAAAATCCTCCGGTGACACAGAAATGTAAAGTTGTGTCTGCGTAGCCGTGAAAAATCAATGCTGTGCTTTCTGATAACATATATAAAGTGAACAGTGCCGGACCAAAAATCGAACCTTTTGCAATGCCATGTGATATGTATACTGAACAAATATACAGTTGAAGTCAGAAGTTTACATACACCTTAGCCAAATACATTTAAACTCAGTTTCACAATTCCTGACATTTAATACTAGTAAAAAGTCCCTGTCTTAGGTCAGTTAGGATCACCACTTTATTTTAAGAATATGAAATGTCAGAATAATAGTAGAGAATGAATTATTTCAGCTTTTATTTCTTTCATAACATTCCCAGTGGGTCAGAAGTTTACATACACTTAATTAGTATTTGGTAGCATTGCCTTGAAATTGTTTAACTTGGGTCAAACGTTTCAGGTAGCCTTCCACAAGCTTCCCACCATAAGTTGGGTGAATTATGGCCCATTCCTCCTGACAGAGCTGGGGTAACCGAGTCAGGTTTGTAGGCCTCCTTGCTCGCACACACTTTTTCAGTTCTGCCCACATATTTTCTATAGGATTGAGGTCAGGGCATTGTGATGGCCACTCCAATACCTTGACTTTGTTGTCCTTAAGCCATTTTGCCACAAATTTGGAAGTATGCTTGGAGTCATTGTCCATTTGGAAGACCCATTTGCGACCAAGCTTTAACTTCCTGACTCATGTCTTGAGATGTTGCTTTAATATATCCACATAATTTTCTCTGAACAGTTGATGTGTCTGTTACTTGAACTCTGAAGCATTTATTTCGGCTGCAATTTCTGAGGCTGTTAACTAATGAACTTATTCTCTGCAGCAGAGGTAACTCTGGGTCTTCCTTTCCTGTGGTGGCCCTCGTGAGAGCCAGTTTCATCATAGCGCTTGATGGTTTTTGTGACTGCACTTGAAGAAACTTTCAAAGTTCTTTAAATTTTCCGGATTGACTGACCTTCATGTCTTAAAGTAATGATGAACTGTCATTTCTCTTTGCTTATTTGCGCTGTTCTTGCCATAATATGGACTTGGTCTTTTACCAAATAGGGCTATCTTCTGTATACTACCCCTAACTTGTAACAACACAACTGATTGGCTCAAACGCATTAAGGAGGAAAGAAATTGCACAAATTAAACAAGGCACACCTGTTCATTTTAAAGCATTCCACATAACTACCTCCTGAAGCTGGTTGAGAGAATGCCAATAGTGGGCAAAGCTGTGATCAAGGCAAAGGGTGGCTACTTTGAACAATTTCAAATATATTTTGATTTGTTTAACACTTGGTTACTACATGAGTCCATATGTGTTATTTCATAGTTTTGATGTCTTCACTATTATTCTACAATGTAGAAAAAAGTAAAATTCAAGAAAATCCCTTGAATGAGTAGGTGTTCAAACTTTTGACTGGTACTGTATTAGCTAAGACATGACTGATACATGTTGAAAAAATCTTTCACATGCACTGGAACCTAAAATGAACTACTGTAGCATGCTAACGTTAATGTACTGAAGCCTGCAAGATGTGCACACGATTTCACAACTTCAGACGTCTACCATACAACAAAGCACGAATTTAAGTAGAATTTTTTTTGCTACGATTGTAAATGTATTGAAAATGCAGCCAAGTGCTGGCTGATTCTCCCGATGCCGAAACCAATGCTACGTGCATTATAAGTAGATGACAAATCGCACTGTATATTAACATTTACAGTTCTCTTTTCCATTCTTACAACTTCACGTGGCAATAACATTCATCGTTTTCATGCAATATTATTAAAAAAATACTTAAAGCTCTGTGTGATGTAAACAATTGATGCTGTGTCAAGGCCGCAGTATGTTTGTTGAAAATTTTAGTTGGGGCGGGGCTCATGCCAAAGGACGAATATGATTGGACAACACGTCAAACTGGCGATGATGGTTGGATTAATTTAGTTGAGCCTTTCTCGCATTTCCATTGGTGGCTTTTTGCTAGTTGAGACTGGCTAGACATTGGATTGGCTGACAGTGTCAGTAATTTCATGAGACAGAAATCTAAAATCGGTCACAAATATATTTATCAGATGTTATTGCGGGTGTAGCGAAATGCTTGTGTTCCTAGCTCCAACAATGCAGTAATATCTAACAATTCACAACAATACACACAAACCTAAAGTAAAAGAATTGAGTTAAGAAATATATAAATATTAGAATGAGCAATGTGCTCCAAAAGGAGTCGGGATCTCGGAGACCAGAACACTCAGACGACAGAGGAATGGGGTCGACTCCAGGCGAAGGCATATTAATTAGAAAATCGTTGTGAAACCGCACATTTTTTTAACAATTAGTTGAGTAAAGTTTTAACTTCTGTCTTAAGCATCCTAAATAATGCCATAGATTCAATTTCTCAAAAAGAGAATCACAGAATTAAGGGAAGCATGGTGGAAGGGGCAAACCTGCAATGGTAAGTGATTGTTGTCTACGAAGACTGGAGACAAACCGCTGAGCCATGGCGATTTTAAATAGTGGCAAAAACACACAAATAAAACTCAAATGCTGCTTTTCATTGCTGACCAGCAGATGTCACTAATATGCATTGTTAAAAGCTTTAATAATATAAAATTTTAGGCACAATTTGGTCCCAAAGGCTTCAGAAAACCTCAGTTTCCCATCACTAGCGTGCATTGCATGAGCAGTCATCTGAGCACTGTAGCGCCATCGATTCTGCGCCCCTCCCCCCTCTTGGACCAGGAAGCAACAACTGCAGGAGTAGTGGCTGCGGCAGCAATCTGTCCATTTGCGCGGTTCGCGAGCGGGAGGCCCGCTTCGCAGGTTTTTTGCGGCGGTTCGCGGCCTTTGCGTCTGGTACCGGATATAGTAAAGCTTAACTTTTCCTATTCATTGTCTGTTAAATATTACGCCCATAGTGATGACTTATGGCCACAGGTTTGTTTTGTGGCGCTGTTCCACATCCCATAGGCCACTATAATGTTAGCTACCTCACAGAGCGAACAACCATCAGAGTCACTGTAGACACAGACCGACCTGGCATTTCTCTATCTGAAAATTACTTCTTACAACGACTGCAATTATTCTCTGATTTATGTCCAAGATAGCTATCTTCAGCTGCCTCTAGATCCAGTTCACTTTTAATAGATAGTCTCAAATTGTTTGCCATGCTGTCACTAAATACATATATTGAGCAAAAAAGACTCGATGAAATTGATTGTTTTCTTTGTAGCTTGCTTATATACACACACTACAGTAGGCTAGTACAGGGGCTAGCTACAGTACACCTTTACTGAATGACAACAATGTAGCCTGAACACTTCGGTCTAGCTAGCTGGCCTTAGACATTCATAAATTAACATATGGAGAGATAACAAATTCATGCAGCTGTGGTCGTGCCACTTGTTTAGCCATTTACCTGCTTTAAAAAAATATATAATAAACATTTTAAAAGAGTGAAAATACTCAAGCCTTCAGCCATACCAGCAGGTCTCCCATGAAAAAGTGATGTTGACTTCAGTGGGATACCCAGGTAATTAAAGCTAAAATGTTCTGTTCACTCAATAAATAGAAGTGTGTGTGGTTCAGTGGCAGATTTTCCTAAAGAAAATAGACCAAGATAGTATCAGCAGTTCTCAATCAGATGACACACCTGGTCTCATTCATTTATAGATGTTACTTATATTGAGAATGATTTCCATATCTGATATTGTTCATGGTGTAACTGTGCTATTTTTAAAAACACACAGTAAACAAAAAGCTGCCACCATTGTGGGTGCCATATAATTTGTGTGCATGTCTTTAAGTTATGCACATTTCATGTTAATATTCCATTACCCTAAGTCCTCCATTCCCGAACATGAAGCTGCCTGACCCTAGCCGGAAGTACCAGAGAAGTGTTAGCTTAAGGTATGAATTCATATTGAGTAAAATTAAGTTCACTCAAGTTCTTATTTAGTGACTGACACGAATTGGAGCATGAACAGGCTTAGTCTACACTCCCGTGGAACAACGGCCATGTAATCCATTTGTCAACAACGGTTGTGCCAATTAATGCATATCACAACTGTCGAGAGGTGTGTACACACTAAGCCTTAGAGGTTTCGTAACTTCACATGATTAGGCCTATGTAAATACAGATCTGAATGTTTGATATCCTTTCTACTGTAAACTGTTGATTGTAGTTGATGCCAAAGCTAATCATTTAATATTCTACTACAAGGACTCTGTCAGCTTTTAGATGTGTGCATTATTAGATACTACAGCACTGTTGGAGCTAGGAACACAAGCCTTTCACTACACCCGCAATAACATCTGTTAAATATGTGTATGTGACCAATAAAATGTCATGAGACTGAAAAGTAGAGATGGATGATGGAGAAGGGGGAGTGACTACAGACAGAAACAAGTGCTGAAAATCTATTTCCATTGATGGAAGTGGTTTGGACTCATTTGATGTATATTTATTGCACAGGTACTGTGCATCCATTATTGTTAAACCTCAACGTAAAGCAATCTGTTTAATATATTGTCTTTATATGCATTTGTAACGGATGTGAAATGGCTAGCTAGTTAGCGGGTACGCGCTAGTAGCGTTTCAATCAGTCACTTGCTCTGAAAACCTAGATATAGTGTTGCCCCTTGCTCTGCAAGGGCCGCGGCCTTTGTGGAGCGATGGGTAACGATGCTTCGTGGGCGACCGTTATTGATGTGTGCAGAGGGTCCCTGGTTCGCGCCCGTGTCGGGGCGAGGGGACGGTTTAAAGTTATACTGTTACACATTACAATGGAAAATGAAATGTCCTCCAGATGCAAGACGTCCTCCAGCAATGGCTGAAATTTTACTTTTGAAAAGCGATATCCCAACTACAAGCACAGTACACACACTGAAGGGTAAAAAAAAACAAAATTAACAAGTGGTTTTTAGACAACTTTTTAGCCATTCAAGACATTGGTCTGATGGGAATGGGATGTCATCATGCTTGAGGAGCAATACAGAACAAGAAGAGGAAAGCCCCCACTTGTGCAATGCTATGACTTAACTGGACCACCTATTGAGATGTGCCTCTAGTTAGGTAAACCAGGTGTTACATTAGGTGAAAGGAGACAAGTACCATTAAGAAAATAAAAAGCAGTGTATTTACATACTGTTTCCACTAAACAGACCTAAAACATCTAGGTTTGTTGCATGAAGAAATTAATAAATAGGTGTTGATGATTTAGAATGTAACTGCCGAGGTAGAATATTTAAAGTCGAACATTCTATTTTCTGTGTTAAGATTATTCTTTTTTTTAACATTTCACAGGATATGCCTTGCTCTAAAGAAGCACTCAGTTAATGAGTGGGTCACAGTGGGTTCTCTCCTCTCCTGTAAAACTGTTTGGTCTGAGGGAATAATTATAATAAAGACAAATTCCATAAACTGATTTTTTTTAAATGATGCTACAGCTGTACATGACTGACCCCATCAACCCCTACCTACATGCACATATCTACCTAGCACCTCTGCACATAACCGTGTATATAGCCAGGTTTTTACTCATTGTGTATTTATTCCGTGTTATTTTTTCTATAGTTTCTCTGCATTGTTGGGAAGGGCCTGTAAATAAGCAGTTCACTGGTAGTACACCCGTTGTTTACAAAGCTTGTGACAAATACAATTTGATCTGTATAATACAATTCTCCTCATGGTGCAAAATGAAACTTCTAGACTTAGGGTTTTTACTACTGTTGGTTATGGTCATTGTGTAACACAATTAGAGGAATCATTTGGAACAGCATTGTGTACACCTTTCTCCATGTAAAAACGTATGCAAACATCTTGCAGATTCACACCTATACAAACCTTTGTTGCAGTTTTAGAAGATGCTGCTTCAAACACTCGATCAGACGACCTCAATCTCAAACATTTTTTTCAATACGATCACTTGTCGTAGTACTAGTGGCATCACTCAAATTACCATCTACACTAATTTAAGGAGAAATGTCAGAGGTTCATTATCTCCAGACTCGCCAGAGCCAAAACATTCGCATGGAATTTACGACACCCTTTGTGATAAGCCATATCTAAATTGCAGTAGTCCAACAATCAAACAAACTCCCATTTGCATTTATAGGTGACAAAATAATTGTCTTACCTCTTCATCGATTGTCTTCTTCTCCACAGGGATTGAAATTGGTTGTGCTCTGTGTTAATTACCATAGGCTACACATACTAATAAGGCAATCAGGTCAATCGGGTGACCGAGGTAAAGACCGTTTCAAGTTGGATATTCAACGGATATTCACTCTTTCAAACCTCAATAGCTTTCAAACCACTTGAGCCAAATAAGTGTCATTATGTTGGAAAAATTGCCCACAACATTGCACAGGTCTTATTTTCACGATTTGGAAATTAATTCGCTTTCCAAAGGGAATAAACATGTGTAAATGTGAGCACCATTTTGTATTCCAAGTTGAACTGGTAAACAAAGTACAAGCATTATTTACATTCGAATTTCAATAGCTTCTTGGTCATGTGACCTACTTGACTCAAACAAGGTCCAGAATGTCCAATGACTACCCTTCTATATTGCACACCCTTTAGTTAGTCCATTTTCATCTCACAAGATTTTACATGAATTTTTCAAAATGTAAAATTTCAATAGCTCCTTGGTCATGTGACCTAATGACTTCAAACAAGGTTCAGAATGTCCACTGTCCACTATACCATCATATCACACACTCTGATGTTTGTCTACTTTCATATCATGCTATTAGACTTAAATCTGTAAGCTTTGCAGGCCTTCATTTCACAAGGGTGTTAAAACATTATTTTGAAGTTAACAAATGTTCCAGCCTCACAATAACTATCTTTCACATGGACACTGAAAAGATCTGCAAATGGCTGTATGTGGAATGGATCAAGGACAGGAGAGGTGTTCAAACAGAGGTGCTTAAAGGAAGGTGCACAGGTAGGCCTCATGAAAAGCACTGTTTTATATGCTCTTTTTAATCACAGTAATAGGCACTGATTTGTCAGTCAGAGTGAGCTTGATAAGGTGAAAGAATCCTTTTCATAGCGTCACTTTCATATACTGTAATTTTTTAAGACAAATCCTTCTACATTGAGGATAAGAATGCAGTTTACATAACCTGATAATGACTTGATATTTGAGTGCATTCACAACAAGCCACCTGCAGACAACTTACAAAATGCAATAGTGCATTTGAGGGTTAGTTTTTCTGATGAAAATAGTTATTTGATGCATGGCCTACTATTTCTAACTGGAAAAATAAATTCCTATGTCTTTTGTGAGTAAAATTGTTTTTCCAAAAATGATTTAGGTACATTTTTGTAAAGAGGTATGAGGGTTGTGATATGGGTGATTTAATAGTAAAATCATTTAAGGGATCAATACATGTCTATATTGCTTCCCCAGTATCTGCATGAACCATCAGGCCAAGTGTTTTTGGTTGACCCTGCTGGACAGAAAGAGAAGGAGGAATCGGAACACGCTGCATTCAAATTCAGGTTTTCAGACATGCGCAGAGCAGACTGAAAAGGGAAGGGTAGCTCTTGACTTGAACCACAGGGGTTCTCTGTAAAGAGAGAGTAATCCAAAAGGCACAGACACACCCCTTGACTTTCAACTGGCACCGTTGACCTGTATGTATTCTCTCCTGATTGGCTCTGTGGTGCACAGTCTGGCAGGCTGACTAAAGTGCCAGAGGTATGAGGAGAGACATCCTCCTTTGTATTTATGGGAACAAATATTTCCTAACACTTTGGATCCTATTCTTGGACAGTTAGAAGACACAATGCATCAATGGAAAAAAATAAAAAATCCTAATTACTAGAGGTCGACCGATTATGATTTTCAACGCCGATACCGATACCGATTATTGGAGGACCAAAAAAGCCGATGCCGATTAATCGGCCGATTTAAAAAAAAATATTTGTAATAATGACAATTACAACAATACTGAATGAACACTTATTTTAACTTAATATAATACATCAATAAAATCAATTTAGCCTCAAATAAATAATGAAACATGTTCAATTTGGTTTAAATAATGCCTAAACAAAGTGTTGGAGAAGAAAGTAAAAGTGCAATATGTGCCATGTAAGAATGCTAACGTTTAAGTTCCTTGCTCAGAACATGAGAACATATGAAAGCTGGTGGTTCCTTTTAACATGAGTCTTCAATATTCCCAGGTAAGAAGTTTTAGGTTGTAGTTATTGTCGGAATTATAGGACTATTTCTCTCTATACCATTTGTATTTCATTAACCTTTGACTATTGGATGTTCTTATAGGCACTTTAGTATTGCCAGTGTAACAATATAGCTTCCATCCCTCTCCTCGCTCCTACCTGGGCTTGAACCAGGAACACAACGACAACAGCCACCCTCGAAGCAGCGTTACCCATGCAGAGCAAAGGGAATAAAAACTCCAAGTCTCAGAGCGAGTGACGTTTGAAATGCTATTAGCGCGCACCCCGCTAACTAGCTAGCCATTTCACATCGGTTACACCAGCCTAATCTCGGGAGTTGATAGGCTTGAAGCACAACGAAGAGCTTCTGGCAAGACGCAGGAAAGTGCTGTTTGAATGAATGCTTACGAGCATGATGCTGCCTACCACCGCTCAGTCAGACTGCTCTATCAAATCATAGACTTAGGTCATTAATATGGTCGAATCCGGAAACTATCATCTCGAAAACAAGACATTTATTCTTTCAGTGAAATACGGAACTGTTCCGTATTTTATCTAACGGGTGGCATCCATAAGTCTAAATATTCCTGTTACATTGCACAACCTTCAATGTTATGTCATAATTACGTAAAATTCTGGCAAATTAGGCGGCCCAAACTGTTGCATATACACTGACTCTGCGTGCAATGAACGCAAGACAAGTGACACAATTTCACCTGGTTAATATTGCCTGCTAACCTGGATTTCTTTTAGCTAAATATGCAGGTTTAAAAATATATACTTCTGTGTATTGATTTTAAGAAAGGCATTGATGTTTATGGTTAGGTACACATTGGAGCAACAATACGCACCGCATCGATTATATGCAACGCAGGACACGCTAGATAAACTAGTAATATCATCAACCATGTGTAGTTAACTAGTGATTATGATGGATTGATTGATTGTTTTTTATAAGATAAGTTTAATGCTAGCTAGCAACTTACCTTGGCTTCTACTGCATTCGCGTAACAGGCAGGCTCCCCGTGGAGTGCAATGTAATCAGGTGGTTAGAGCGTTGGACTAGTTAACTGTAAGGTTGCAAGATTGAATCCCCCGAGCTGACAAGGTAAAAATCTGTCGTTCTGCCACTGAACGAGGCAGTTAACCCACCGTTCCTAGGCCGTCATTGAAAATAAGAAGGTGTTCTTAACTGACTTGCCTAGTTAAATAAAGATTAAATAAAGGTGAAAAAAATATATATTTTAAATCGGCCAAATCGGTGTCCAAAAATACCGATTTCCGATTGTTATGAGAACTTGAAATCGGCCCTAATTAATTGGCCATTCCGATTAATCGGTCGACCTCTACTAATTACTGTCCGTGAGTAACCTCAACCTTGTGGGTCTGTGGGTGTTTGGGCCAATAAAGTGCCAACTCAATTCTACCAGTGACAAGTCTCTCATGCCCCTATGAACGGGGACACAGGGCAATAGTTTTTAATCTAAACCAGCCCTTTTTTGCTGGAGTACACTAACCCCTAATTGGGGCTCTTTTCTTGACACACAGTAGCAGTTTACCAGATAAGAAGTCAAGAAGATCAAAAAGTAGATTGTTGTAAGGGTGTATTATGTCTTGTGCTGGCCACATTGTCATATCCATTCTGGATTCAGTGGTAAAATCATAGCTGAAAAATGCCTCTATGTATGTGTATACATTTTCCCCCAGACAATCTACTGCAGAGTTCTGTCATGCTATCCAGGTCTGTGCCCAAACAGTTCGAGCTTCTACTTTTAAAAATCCACCTTTCCAGAAATAAGTACTGTTGTCGCTTGTTACAGACCCCCCTCAGCCCCCAGCTGCGCCCTGGACACCATATGTGAATTAATTGCCCCCCATTTATCTTCAGAGTTTGTACTGTTAGGTGACCTAAACTGGGATATGCTTAACACCCCGGCCGTCCTACAATCTAAGCTAGATGCCCTCAATCTCACCCAAATTATCAAGGAACCTACCAGGTACAACCCCAAATCCAGAAACTCGGGCACCCTCATAGATATCATCCTGACCAACCTGTCCTCTAAATACACCTCTGCTGTCTTCAACCAGGATCTCAGCGATCACTGCCTCATTGCTTGCGTCCGTAATGGGTCCGCGATCAAACGACCACCCCTCATCACAGTCAAACGCTCGCTAAAACACTTCAGCGAGTAGGCCTTTCTAATCGACCTGGCCCGGGTATCCTGGAAAGATATTGACCTCATTCTGTCAGTAGAGGATGCCTGGTTATTCTTTAAAAGTGCTTTCCTCACCATCTTAAATAAGCATGCCCCATTCAAAAAATGTAGAACCAGGAACAGATATAGCCCTTGGTTCACTCCAGACCTGACTGCCCTTGACCAGCACAAAAACATCCTGTGGCGTACTGCATCAGCATCGAATAGCCCCCGCAATATGCAACTTTTCAGGGAAGTTAGGAACTTATCGACAGACTCAACAGCCTTGGTTTCTCAAATGACTGCCTCGCCCGGTTCACCAACTACTTCTCAGATAGAGTTCAGTGTGTCAAATCGGAGGGCCTGTTGCCCGGACCTCTGGCAGTCTCTATGGGGGTGCCACAGGGTTCAATTCTCGGGTCAACTCTTTTCTCTGTATACATCAATGATGTCGCTCTTGCAGCTGGTGATTCTCTGATCCACTTCTACGCAGACGACACCATTCTGTATACATCTGGCCCTTCTTTGGACACTGTGTTAACTAACCACACAACTCTCCTCCGTGGCCTCCAACTGCTCTTAAATGCAAGTAAAACTAAATGCATGCTCTTCAACCAATCGCTGCCCGCACCTGCCCGCCCGCCTAGCATCACTACTCTGGACGGTTCTGACTTAGAATATGTGGACAACTACAAATACCTAGGTGTCTGGCTAGACTGTAAACTCTCCTTCCAGACTCATATTAAGCATCTCCAATCCTAGAATTGGCTTCCTATTTCAAAACTTTTACGGATACAAGTATCCTGTGTGTGTATTTGTTTTCTTTCCTTCTGCCCTAGTCACAGGTGTCGCCAATCAGTCGCCACTGAAGACACCTGCTCCTTTTCCCTTACCCAATCACATCCCCTTTCCCTTGGTTTAAAAACCCAGTCAGTTGTTTTCCCAAAGCCTCTTTTCTCTTTTCTCTCTCTCTCTCTCTCTCTCTCTCTCTCTCTCTCTCTCTCTCTCTCTCTCTCTCTCTCTCTCTCTCTCTCTCTCTCTCTCTCTCTCTCTCTCTCTCTCTCTTTGTATGGAGCTATCTCTCTTTTGTTTTGGTGCCTACATCTCACTTTGTCAGTATTTATGTGAGTATGTATTGTTGTGGTTCATGACTGTTTGTTTGTTTGTGGGAAAAGGGGGTACAAAGCCAAGTCGCCCATGGTTATACATTACCCGTAGGAATACTTTGTCTAAGTACCCTAGTTAGAACTGGGCGGACCACCCACTGTATTTTATTGGTTAGTGATAAGGGAATTTATATGCTTAAAGGTAATGATTAAAGAATTCCACCCTGAAGTGTAACTATTAGTGATTACTAGTTTATGTAGCATGTATAATAAATAATTAAAGTACTAAACGTAAGTCCAATAAGGTTCAGTAGAGACATGTGAGGGAGAGAAATGTGTGTGTGTGTGTCTAAGAAAATACTGAGCACAATTCAACTGTATGACCTGACTTGACTAGAACTCTGAGAAACTTACAATAGGACAGGGAGTCCTTTCAAGGTTCCTCTAATCTTGGGGGAATGGAACTGTCGGCTTGGTAATGATAAACAGTGGATACAACTCACCTACTGTTCGTGTGTATGTATGTGCGTAGGATATCTACTGTTTGTGTGGAGGTATGTGCGTAAGTAGGGAGTGAGCTATAAAATGGATGTCTTTGTATTATGGACTTCAGAACGTTCTCTGAATAAACTGTACGGACCTTTTGCATAAACTGAGTCTTTGCCTAATTTTTATTAAACCCAGGGTCTTACAAACCTCGGGAATTAGTCAAAGCTTTAGTAATTGTTAGTTATTATTATTGGGATCGAAAATTCTCTTGACAGTTAGTTAGCTAGCTGTTATTGAGGCAAGTAAGACTAGCTTAGGGGTTTTTGGATATTTATTATTTCTTTCCTTGGGTCCAGCTCAGCCCCTTTTCCCCACACCCCATTACCGTGTGTTTAAAACAAACCTGACGTGTTTGACGGTAGGTTTAAGTTGTCTGTTGATTTCTTTTAGTTCTCACTGTTCCTTTTCACTGTTATAATTTGCATGAGCTATGTTGCGGGTCTTGTTTCCATCCCCCCTAGACTGCAGGGCCAAAGGGATTCGTAACACAACAAAGCATCCGTCACTCATACTGCCAAACATACCCTCGTAAAAGTGACTATCCTACTGATCCTGGACTTTGGCGATGTCATTTACAAAATAGCCTCCAACACTCTATTTTGGGGGCGCCAACACCCCCCTTGGTTTGTGCTGTGGTGGAGATCTTTGTGGGCTATACTCGGCCTTGTCTCAGGATTGTAAGTTGGTGGTTGAAGATATCCCTCTAGTGGTGCGGGGGCTGTGCTTTGGCAAAGTGGGTGGGGTTATATCCTTCCTGTTTGGCCCTGTCCGGGGGTATCATCGGATGGGGCCACAGTGTCTCCTGACCCCTCCTGTCTCAGCCTCCAGTATTTATGCTGCAGTAGTTTATGTGTCGGGGGGCTAGGGTCAGTTGGTTATATCTGGAGTACTTCTCATGTCTTATCCAGTGTCCTGTGTGAATTTAAGTATGCTCTCTCTAATTCTCTCCTTCTCTCTTTCTTTCTCTCTCTCTCTCGGAGAACCTGAGCCCTAGGACCATACGTCAGGACTACCGGGCATGATGACTCCTTGCTGTCCCCAGTCCACCTGGCCTTGCTGCTGTTCCAGTTTCAACTGTTCTGCCTGCGGTTATGGAACCCCTACCTGTCCCAGACCTGCTGTTTTCAACTCTTAATGATCGGCTATGAAAAGCCAACTGACATTTATTCCTGATTATTATTTGAGCATGCTTGTCACTTATGAACATTTGAACATCTTGGCCATGTTCTGTTATAATCTCCACCCGGCACAGCCAGAAGAGGACTGGCCACCCCTCATAGCCTGGTTCCTCTCTAGGTTTCTTCCTAGGTTTTGGCCTTTCTAGGGAGTTTTTCCTAGCCACCGTGCTTCTACACCTGCATTGCTTGCTGTTTGGGGTTTTAGGCTGGGTTTCTGTACAGCACTTCGAGATATTAGCTGATGTACGAAGGGCTATATAAAATAAACTTGATTTGATTTGATTTACTCAACAAATTGGATGCAGTCTATCACAGTGCCATTCGTTTCGTCACCAAAGCCACATATACTACTCACCACTGCGACCTGTATGCTCTCGTTGGCTGGCCCTCGCTTCATATTCGTCACCAAACCAACTGGCTCCAGGTCATCTATAAGTCCTTGCTAGGTAAAGCCCCGCCTTATCGCAGCTCACTGGTTACCATAGCAGCACCCACCCGTAGCACGCGCTCCAGCAGGTATATTTCACTGGTTATCCCCAAAGCCAATTCCTATTTGGCCGCCTTTCCTTCGAGTTCTCTGCTGCCAATGACTGGAACGAATTGCAAAAATCACTGAAGCTGGAGACTCATATCTCCCTCACTATCTTTAAGCATCAGCTTACAGGTCATTGCACCTGTACATAGCCCATCTGTAAATAGCCCATCTAACTACCTCATCTCCATATTGTTATTTTATTTATATTTATTGTCTTGCTCCTTTGCACCCCAGTATCTCTACTTGCACATTCATCTTCTGCACATCTATCACTCCAGTGTTTATTTGCGAAATTGTAATTATTTCGCCACTACGGCCTATTTATTGCCTTACCTCCCTAATATTTCTTCATTTGCACACACTGTATATAGACTTTTGTGTTGTGTTATTGACTGTACGTTTGTTTATTCCTTGTGTAACTCTGTGTTTGTGTCACACTGCTTTGCTTTATCTTGGCCAGGTCGCAGTTGTAAATGAGAACTTGTTTTCAACTGGCTTACCTGGTTGAATAAAAGTAACATAAAAAAAATACTATGTGGGAATGTCTTATGTCCGTTCTACATGTATTGCTGGTACATGGAATATTCCTCAACTGCATATATCATAAATTGCTTTTGCAAATAGAAGAATTATGTTCAACAACTGACATTTTCAGATTATTTTGACAAACACACTTTGGTGCTTACAATTCATTCTCTATTGGTTATAGATTTGGTGGGCACTGTCATCTGTGATCTTGGTGATATGACCTTCTTTATGCACGTACTGATGAAACTGTCACTTAATATTTTTTTCTTAGTCTACAAACGCTCTACATTTATTCTCTGTGATAGTGTTGGATCCTATATGCTACTTTTATTATTGTCCTGTAAATGGTTCAGTGCCTATAATTTAGGCTGTGTGTAGAATGGAGCATAAAGGAAATTACCTCTACTACTAGATTACAGTGATAAGGAAAACAGCATACAAATTTGGCTTGTGTATTCATTTGCCTATAACTAATCAGAATTCCATTATGTTTACATAAAAACGAAAATACTTCAAAACGAGAAGATCCTGCCATGGAAAAGATGACTGGGTGAACATAAAGTGGAAAGGAGGGGAAATAACTCACACCATGCAGCAGGACACCTTCAGCTGCGGGGTCTTTGTAATGCAGGTTTGATAGTTACACTTTCAATAATGAATGGTTAGCTGTTATGTGACAATTAGGTCAAAAGCTTTATTTTTTGGTGTAGATGACCAAGGAGGTTGCACAGAACTTCCCCAACATCCCCTCCCAAATTGACATGGAACATTCAAAAACACATGGAGCAACTGCGAAAAGAAATGGCTGAGGATATACAAAAAATGTCTGGTATGTAATGACATTTAATTCAAAGTAAATGTACGTTTATTTTTATGTAGTTGTGTCGGACGGCCATATGTTCAGTTCATGCCTATGATTTCAGAGTTCAACAAAGCCAACAACTGCTTCATGTGTGCCACTGATAAAGAACCTGGATGTGGCCCAAAGACTGACTGGGTTAGTAACTTTATTTAACATGTTTATAATATTTTGACAGTGACGGCATGTAAGACAATTTATGATATAACACAATGTAACGCTTGTCGTGGTTGGAAGAAGAGGAGGACCAATGCGCAGCGTGGTAAGTGTCCATATTGATTTAATACGAAATAATGAATACTGAACAAAAACAAGAAAACGACAAACGAACAATCCTGTACGGTGAACCAAAAACACAGAACAGAAAATATAATCACCCACAAAACACAATGAAAAACAGGCTACCTAAATATGGCTCCCAATCAGAGACAACGACTGACACCTGCCTCTGATTGAGAACCATACTAGGCCAAACACATAGAAATAGAACAATAGAACAAAACATAGAAAAAACAACATAGAATGCCCACCCCAACTCACACCCTGACCAAACTAAAATAAAGACATAACAAAGGAACTAAGGTCAGAACGTGACACACAATGGATGGCTAATTTGTCATTTATCGTACTGCAATGATATTTTATATTATTTATAACGTATTACGCTTTGTTTTGTTTTAGATTGAATGTTTTGCATGCCAACGGTGGTTCCATGTGCTCTAACTAGGAATGAAGACGAGTTCAACAGAGTAATGAACACAAACTGGAAGTGCTGTCTGTTGTTGAAAATGTATGCTATACACCATCCACACTGAAGAGGCTCTGAAATGTACATCAACCAGGGATAAAGAGAAAGGTAACACTGTGAAATGTTTCATACTTATTTGAAGTTAAGTGTCTGACATGTTGGAAAAGATTAAAGGTCTACAATTTCTGTTTAATTTGTCAACATTACATTTTTAGTCATTGATATAGTGACCACCATTACTGTGGTTACATGTTCATTATATGTATTGACCAGCAAACCCACTGCAGCCTACCTCACTAGCTCACTATCTATCCCTGCTTTGGACAATTAATAGCATGACTCTCGTACTTTTCCCCTTTCCTTTATGGTTGATATTAACAATGAAAGGAGATTATCAGTCTCTCTCTTATTGTGTACCGCTGTTAAATACTGTGAACAAAATAAAAAACAGGGGAAATAAGTACTTAGAATGACCAATTATTATACATAAATATTTAAAAAAGGGTAAACACAACACTGGACTGAACCCCCTAATTGTCAAACTAATATTAATGTACAACAATATAGAAGAGACATAACTAGAGGTTATGCAATATGGGTGTATATCCACTGCACACTTAGGTGTGTAATTGACATGACCAAGGAGCTATTCATATTTAAAACTATGAAAAATGTATGTTACACCGTGTGATTTTACAGTACACCAACAAGAGTGTGCAATATAGAAGGGTACATTCTGCACCTTGTTTGAAGTCATTAGGTCACATGACCAAGGAGCTATTGAAATGTTACATTTTGAGAAATTCATGTAAAATCTTGTGAGATGAAAATGAACAAACTAAAGAGTGTGCAATGTGTAGGCCCACCCAGTGTACATTCTGAACCTTGTTTGACGTCCCTAGGTCACATGACCAAGGAGCTATTGAAATTTTACATTTTGAGAAATTCATGTAAAATCTTGTGAGATGAAAATGGACAAACTAAAGGGTGTGCAATATAGAAGGGTAGTCAGTGGACATTCTGAACCTTGTTTGAAGTCATTAGGTCACATGACCAAGGAGCTATTGAAATTCAAAAATGTAAATAAATAATTTAAAATAGTGCGAGATGTAAAGCGACAAAAAATAAATGTGTGCAATGGTTGTCTATGCCATCGGGTTAGCTAGAGCCAGTTTTGAAAGTTTTAGGAGTAATGGTTAAATAGCTATTGAAATTTGAAAAATTTGATTTGTCACTGTTGACGGTCCCTAACTGCTGTTGGTGGACGTAAGGAAGACTAAAGGCGAATATCCGTCGAATATCCACCCTGAAACTGTCTTTACCTCGGTAATCGGGTGCAGCTGTCAGACAACGTTGTGAACAGGTTGACAAGAACCTTTTTCCCTAGCGTGGCAACACTTTATGCAATGTAAATCACAAAACATCATATGGCAACTTAGCCCTATAAATAGAATGCCAAATTCATGGCATTAATATAATAAACATTTGGATATTGTCTTATCCATATATATTATGAATAACATTTATAAAAGACAATATTCAGGTAAAAGTTTATTATTAATATCATTTATTTGGCATCCTATTTTTAAGGCTAATGGAAACTACTTCTAAACTTCTAAAGATCAATGATGAATGAATGATAGTATACCTAGCTACACGTTGAAATTGTGGTGTCTTTTGGCCAAATCAGATGTCAATGTACTACCATGAATGTAGCCTACATAAACCCAAACTCACTCCAAATTTACTTTCGCATAGCTTGTGTAAAACAAGTTAGAGTTACTTTCAACTATTCAATGTAATTACGGTAGAGAGCATAGCTATGGAAATTAGTATGGATCAGAATCCGTGGTTCTGGTCCAAACACTTAAAAGCCACACCCTCGTCCACTTAACCTCGCCTTATGCCTTTGGGGGAATCCCCTTTCGGGGGAATCTTGGTGGGTGTTCCAAATGATTAGCCAAGCAAGGGAAGTTTGCAACGTAAGCCCCTCAGCCCTCGTTTTTAGTCGAGTTTGCGAGTGTACAATTATGTTCACTTCGGGGCCTGAAACATCCCATAATTCAATTCGCAACGACTGTACATCCGCAAAGAAAAGTCTGAGAAAACTTAAAAACAACATCAATGTAGAAGCCAACATACAAGTCTTAAGTAAAAACGAATGCAAATAGGTTAGAAATTGTGCTACTAATGCACATGACAGCACAAATTAAATCAAATCAAATGTATTTATATAGCCCTTCTTACATCAGCTGATATCTCAAAGTGCTGTACAGAAACCCAGCCTAAAACCCCAAACAGCAAGCAATGCAGGTGTAGAAGCACGGTGGCTAGGAAAAACTCCCTAGAAAGGCCAAAACCTAGAAAGAAACCTAGAGAGGAACCAGGCTATGAAGGGTGGCCAGTCCTCTTCTGGCTGTGCCGGGTGGAGATTATAACAGAACATGGCCAAGATGTTCAAATGTTCATAAATGACCAGCATGGTCAAATAATAATAATCACAGTAGTTGTCGAGGGTGCAGCAAGTCAGCACCTCAGGAGTAAATGTCAGTTGGCTTTTCATAGCCGATCATTAAGAGTATCTCTACCACTCCTGCGGTCTCTAGAGAGTTGAAAACAGCAGGTCTGGGACAGGTAGCACGTCCGGTGAACAGGTCAGTGTTCCATAGCCGCAGGCAGAACAGTTGAAACTGGAGCAACAGCACGGCCAGGTGGACTGGGGACAGCAAGGAGTCATCATGCCAGGTAGTCCTGAGGCATGGTCCTAGGGCTCAGGTCCTCCGAGAGAGAGAAAGAAAGAGAGAAAGAGAGAATTAGAGAGAGCATACTTAAATTCACACAGAACACAGGATAAGACAGGAGAAGTACTCCAGATATAACAAACTGACCCTAGCCCCCCGACACATAAACTAATGCAGCATAAATACTGGAGGCTGAGACAGGAGGGGTCATGAACGTCATCAGAAGTGTCCTCTTAATTTGAGGGCTGAGGGGATAGGGTGTGTCTTAAGTGTTTGGACTGCAACCCGAGTCGACCATACATATGGCACCTCTATGTGCCGTTGCTTAGTTTTTGAAACAAGCTGTGTTCCTTTCTGCTGAGCTATTATGTCAACACACGGTCTGCGGTCCAAACACTTAAAAGACACACCCTATCCCCTCATCCCTCAAATTAAGAGGACACTTCTGATGACGTTCATGACGTCTGACGAGTATACACTTACAGGGCGAGGAAGGAATGACTTTTAAATGGACAACCCTTGGCCAGAAATTCGTCACTCGTTCATCCGGCGATGATTGTGTTTTCAGCCACCGGTAGCTTATGGGTGCTTTATATGTGCTACAGTCAATTATAAGTGCATGTCTACTTATTTTAAATATACACTGCTCAAAAAAATAAAGGGAACACTTAAACAACACAATGTAACTCCAAGTCAATCACACTTCTGTGAAATCAAACTGTCCACTTAGGAAGCAACACTGATTGACAATAAATTCCACATGCTGTTGTGCAAATGGAATAGACAAATGGTGGAAATTATAGGCAATTAGCAAGACACCCCCAAAAAAGGAGTGATTCTGCAGGTGGTGACCACAGACCACTTCTCAGTTCCTATGCTTCCTGGCTGATGTTTTGGTCACTTTTGAATGCTGGCGGTGCTCTCACTCTAGTGGTACCATGAGACGGAGTCTACAACCCACACAAGTGGCTCAGGTAGTGCAGTTCATCCAGGATGGCACATCAATGCGAGCTGTGGCAAAAAGGTTTGCTGTGTCTGTCAGCGTAGTGTCCAGAGCATGGAGGCGCTACCAGGAGACAGGCCAGTACATCAGGAGACGTGGAGGAGGCCGAAGGAGGGCAACAACCCAGCAGCAGGACCGCTACCTCCGCCTTTGTGCAAGGAGGTGCACTGCCAGCGCCCTGCAAAATGACCTCCAGCAGGCCACAAATGTGCATGTGTCAGCATATGGTCTCACAAGGGGTCTGAGGATCTCATCTCGGTACCTAATGGCAGTCAGGCTACCTCTGGCGAGCACATGGAGGGCCCCACAAAGAAATGCCACCCCACACCATGACTGACCCATCGCCAAACCGGTCATGCTGGAGGATGTTGCAGGCAGCAGAACGTTCTCCACGGCGTCTCCAGACTCTGTCACGTCTGTCACATGTGCTCATGTGCTCAGTGTGAACCTGCTTTCATCTGTGAAGAGCACAGGGCGCCAGTGGCGAATTTGCCAATCTTGGTGTTCTCTGGCAAATGCCAAACGTCCTGCACGGTGTTGGGCTGTAAGCACAACCCCCACCTGTGGACGTCGGGCCCTCATACCACCCTCATGGAGTCTGTTTCTGACCGTTTGAGCAGACACATGCACATTTGTGGCCTGCTGGAGGTCATTTTGCAGGGCTCTGGCAGTGCACCTCCTTGCACAAAGGCGGAGGTAGCGGTCCTGCTGCTGGGTTGTTGCCCTCCTTCGGCCTCCTCCACGTCTCCTGATGTACTGGCCTGTCTCCTGGTAGCGCCTCCATGCTCTGGACACTACGCTGACAGACACAGCATACCTTTTTGCCACAGCTCGCATTGATGTGCCATCCTGGATGAACTGCACTACCTGAGCCACTTGTGTGGGTTGTAGACTCCGTCTCATGCTACCACTAGAGTGAGAGCACCGCCAGCATTCAAAAGTGACCAAAACATCAGCCAGGAAGCATAGGAACTGAGAAGTGGTCTGTGGTCACCACCTGCAGAATCACTCCTTTATTGGGGGTGTCTTGCTAATTGCCTATAATTTCCACCTTTTGTCTATTCCATTTGCACAACAGCATGTGAAATGTATTGTCAATCAGTGTTGCTTCCTAAGTGGACAGTTTGATTTCACAGAAGTGTGATTGACTTGGAGTTACATTGTGTTGTTTAAGTGTTCCCTTTATTTTTTTGATCAGTGTATGATTATTAATATACGCCTACAGTATGATAGCTAGAAAATGTATTAGCTAAATAATGTTAGCCTGCCTAGCTGGAACTTCTGAAGAAGGGAAATGTTTTATTTCTACAATTTCCAAAAGCTAACCAAACAAAAACATCATTACTTTTACGAGACGTATTTGTGCCGTCATGTGCATCAGTAGCACAATTTCCAATTTATTAAAATTAGTTTTTACTTACACTTGTATGTTGACTCCATACTGACGTTGAGGTTTACATTTTTCACTGACTTTTCTTAGCGGATGTACAATCATCGCAAATTGAATTATGGGGAGTTTCAGGCCAAGGAGTGAACATAATTGCAAACTCGACTAAAAATGATGGCTGAGCGGCTTACGTTGCAAACTTCCCTTGCTTAGCTAATCATTTGGACCGCCCTCCAAGATGGTGTGGGGATTCCCCCAAGGGCATAAGGCGAGGGTATGTGGACGTGGATGTGTCTTTTATCAGACACAAACCATTCACATGCTTGCCAACCAGATGTAATGACGAGTCAATGTACAATGTCCTAAGCGCAATCAAGCAAACACGACCTCTTCCTTCTTAATCTGACTTTTGAATCTTGGTCCACCGACCTTTCTTTGGAGGGCATATAAATGCCGGCCCTTGGGCTCAGAGTCCCATCTCTTCTGCCACACATCTATCAAAATGGCTCTGATCTTACATTTGGCCTTCTACATAGTGGAAGATTAATATAAATTATATCTAGTTTTAAAGCTATTTTGGCTATCTGGTCTACAATTCCATTCCCTTCCACATCTGAATGGGCTGGTCATGGCTCACATCAACATCATTATCCCAGAAACCCTAGACCCACTCAATTTGCATACTGCCCCAACAGATCCACAGATGCAATCTCTATTGCACTCCACACTGCCCTTTCACACCTGGACAAAAGGAACACCTATGTGAGAATGCTATTCATTGACTACAGCTTAGTGTTCAACACCATAGTGCCCTTAAAGCTCATCACTAAGCTAAGGACCCTGGGACTTAACACCTCCCTCTGCAACTGGATTCTGGACTTCCTGACGGGCCACCCCCCAAATCAAATCAAATCAAAGTTTATTTGTCACGTGCGCCGAATACAAAAGGTGTAGACCTTACAGTGAAATGCTTACTTACAGGCTCTAACCAATGGTGCGAAAAAAAGAAGGTATGTGTGTGTGTGTGTGTGTGTAGGTAAGTAAAGAAATAAAACAACAGTAAAAATACATTTGAAAAAAGAGTAGCAAGGCTATATACAGACACCTGTTAGTCAGGCTTATTGAGGTAGTATGTACATGTAGGTATCGTTAAAGTGACTATGCATATATGATGAACAGAGAGTAGCAGAAGCGTAAAAAGAGGGGTTGGCGGGTGGTGGGACACAATGCAGATAGCCCGGTTAGCCAATGTGTGGGAGCACTGGTTGGTCGGGCCAATTTAGGTAGTATGTACATGAATGTATAGTTAAAGTGACTATGCATATAAGATAAACAGAGAGTAGCAGCAGCGTAAAAGAGGGGTTGGGGGGGGGGGGGGCACACAATGCAAATAGTCAGAGTAACCATTTGGTTACCTGTTCAGGAGTCTTATGGCTTGGGGGTAAAAACTGTTGAGAAGCCTTTTTGTCCTAGACTTGGCACTCCGGTACCGCTTGCCATGCGGTAGTAGAGAGAACAGTCTATGACTGGGGTGGCTGGGGTCTTTGACAATTTTTAGGGCCTTCCTCTGACACCGCCTGGTATAGAGGTCCTGGATGGCAGGCAGCTTTGCCCCAGTGATGTACTGGGCCGTACGCACTACCCTCTGAAGTGCCTTGCGGTCGGAGGCCGAGCAATTGCCGTACCAGGCAGCGCCAAGTGTAGGTTCAAAAGGCTTCTCAGCAGCTTCTACCCCCAAGCCATAAGACTCCTGAACATCTAATCAAATGGCTACCCAGACTATTTGCATTCCCCCCCTCTTTTACGCTGCTGCTACTCTCTTTTATTATCCATGCATAGTCACTTTAATAGCTCTACCTACATGTACATATTACCTCAATTAACCGGTGACCCTGCACATTGACGCTGTACCGGTACCCCCTGTATATAGCCACGCTATTGTTATTTTACTGCTGTTCTTTATTTGTTACTTTTATTTATTTTCTTTTTTTAGGTATTTTTCTTAAAACTGCATTGTTGGTTAAGGGCTTGTAAGTCAGCATTTCACTGTAAGGTCTACACCTGTTGTATTCAGCGCATGTGATTTTGATCCAGCAGAATCTCACTACTACACCCAGTCTATCAATTCTCCATAATAACATTAATACCTCCAATGGTAGGTCACTGCTATTATATTTACCAGATGATATAATATTTAATACAGACAGAGAGTCTGAGCATACTATAATTCTAACAGGTTGTACGTCCTCCAGTCACTGGAGGGCAACTATTATCGCCAACAGTTCAACTGAGTATACTGACAGTTCATTTGTTAGTCTTCTACATATCTGCACATCAAATTCAGGAACGTAAACGACTGCTCCTGTGTGCCCACTCTGCGTCCTTCGATCCAAAAAAAAAAAGCATAAAAACTTCTACCAATGTAATTGTCAACCAGTTTCCCTATATCACTGACTTCTGACCAATACTCACTCTCAGTGTATTACATTACCCCTCATACACCAGTAGGAGTCACTGTTTAGGCAGGACTTGTTGGACTGTGGCTTCAGATTTTATTTAAATATAGGTATCTCTTTATTTAGGTTGATGGCATGACATTGAAACAATGACGTTGAATCAAACATACCATTTTATTATCAACTTGAAACAAGGTAAAAACATTTTTTTTAATCAAATATGAAATTCAACATAATTTCAACCACCCAATTGAATATAGGATGAAAAACAGACATTGACTAAATAGTAAGAATATGCAAAAATGTCAACATCTAAAATATGATGAAAATGTGACCTGGATCTGGTGTTGCATGTTCAAACGTATTTACAACACCACATTAAATTAATTTAGTTGCAATTTCCATGTAGATTCTACGTGAGATTTTTAACCATTCTGCGAGGAATATTCAACACAATTTCAACGTATAGATAGTTTTGATGATTATGTTGAAATTAGATTGATGTAACAACCTGTTAGTCAGGTTAAGTCATTGTATTTAAGTTGAAGTTTTACCATAATTTCGATGTTTGCAATGCTGGTTGAATTGATATGAAAACAGTACTGGTTGATGACTTTTTGCAAATCCAGATGTTTCAAACATAGATTCAACGGCACAATACGTTGACAAATTATGTTGAAACAACGTTGATTCAACCAGATTGTGTCCAGTGGGTTATGAGTAACCTTAGAGTAAGCCCTGTTGGGCTGCAAACATTTTAATTCACATTAGAACACATATGCCATGAATTAGTTAACTGTGTTCAAAGACTTGGTTGGTCATACAACTATTAGCTGTAAAGACAATATTTTCATGATTACTAAACACATTACAGGCCACAGTATGGTAATCAAATTGTGTCAAAATACCAAATGTTTTCAGGGTATACAACAAATCTCCAAGACCATGAAATCCAACAGATACTGTTCTATGGGCTGCTGATTGCTCTGTTGTTGGCCCACTTCATCATTAGGTAAGAGTTATATGAGGTTGGTTGAGGGCACTCTCCAGGATCTGAGTCTTACCCTCTGTGCTGCTTATCTGTTCTCATGTAACCTACCTTCGGGGTTAAGGATGTGGAAAATGACTGCATGTGACTTGTGTGTATACGCCTGCAACTCATTGCTCTACCCTATATTATTATTATTATTATTCTGCTTAAATAACTCTACATCTTATCTTGGCATTGAACTCAAAGAAAATACTTGATATTCACAGTTATGTTTGTTACATACAGAGCCTTCAGAAAGTGTTCATACCCCTTGACTTATTCCACATTTTGTTGTGTTACAGCCTGAATTCAAAATTGATTAAATAGATTTTTTCTCTCAATGATCTACACAATACCACATAATACCACACATAATACCACATAATGACAAAGTGAAAACATGTTTTTAGAATATTTTGCAAATTTATTGAAAATGAAATACATAAATATCTCATTTATTTAAGTATTCACACCTTTGGCTGCAATTACAGCTGTGAGTCTTTCTGGGTAAGTCTCGAAGAGGTTTGCACACCTGAATTAAAAAAAATCTTCAAGCTCTGTGAAGTTGGTTGTTTATTATTGCAAGACATCCGTCTTGCCATAGATTTTCAAGCCAATTTAAATCAGAACTATAACTAGACGACTCAGGAACATTCATAGTGAGTCCATGCACATGTTTACTCCTGAACCTATTTAGGCTTGCCATAACAAAGGGGTTGAATACTTACTGACTCAAGACATTTCAGCTTTTCATTTTTAATTGATTTGTAAAAATAAAAATAAAAAAACTATTCCAGTTTGTCATTATGGGGTATTGTGTGTAGGCCAGTGACACAAAATCTAAATGTAATATTCAGGCTGTAACAAAACAAAATATGGAACAAGTCAAGGGGTGTGAATACTTTCTGAAGGCACTGTACTCTTAATGCAACAGTCATAAAGTTAATATGAAAATTATTTTCTTATTAGGAAGGACATTTATTGTACATTTGTGCATACCCTTGTGAGTTTGAAAGTGCTTAGAAAGTGCTAGGCCTAAAGCCATGGTCTCAGGCAGCTTTCAAGTTTGAACAGTGGATTCAGTCGGCTCATCATTTCCATGGTCACCCTGCTCAACGGTATTGGCAGCGGCCAGAGTGTCTGCCTCAGCCTCAGATGCTGAGTCTTCGTCAGAAAGGTCTGCGTCTGAGAGGATCCCGCAGCCTGTGTGGCACAGCTGGCGCTCCAGGTTGGTGATGCGCCGCTTCAGCCGCTGCTGTGTGGCCGTGTACTCGCTGAGCAGGCGGGCGAAGCGCGTCTGCAGGGTGTCCAGAGAGGACTCCAGCCTCTCCACCTTCTCCTCAGTGTCCTCTCCACCCAGTCTGCCAGCCTCTGCATTCTCATCCAGTAGGCCCTCCTTCATAAGGATCTCCTTCCCCCTCTCCTCCAGCACCTTCTTAGCATCAGGGTACTCGGTCACTGCTTCCATCAGGTCGTCCTTAGAGAGGCAGAAGAGGTCAGAATAGCCGATGCTGCGGATATTGGCCGTCCTGCGGTTTCCCATTTTGCTGCCCTGGATGTTGAGGATACTTATCTCCCCAAAGCAGCTGCCGGCGGTGAGGAGGGCGTACTGTGTGACCCCGTCATTTGCCACCACTGCCAGCTTCCCCTCTTTGATGATGTACATCTCCTTCCCTATGTCCCCTTTGCGGCAGATGTAGTCCCCTGGGCTATAGACCTGTGGCCGGAGTTTCAGCACCAGCTCCACCAACAGTCCAGCCTCACAGTCCTGAAAGATACGCACTTTCTTCAGGGTCTCCAGGTGCACATTGATGGCGATCTCAGCCCGCAATTTGTTAGGCAAGTTCTTCAATACCTCCTGCTCATCCACTGCTTTCTTATTAGTCCAGAGGTAGTCAAACCACTTAATGACGCGTGCTTCCAGCTCCTTGCTGACCCGGCGGAAGTGCATGTAGTGTTTGATGGCATCAATACGGGCCTGAAACTCTGCACGTGTGGCATTCATGTTGGAAATCATGGAGCCAACATTACCCACAATCGTGGCAAAGATCAGCACCCCAACTAGGAAGTCAAAGACCACAAAAAGATACTCCTCATCCCGTACAGGTGCAGGCATCTCTCCAATAGTGGTGAGGGTGAGGGTGGACCAGTACAGGCAGTAGACATAGCCCCGGGTTAGGGAGCCATACTCAGGGTTGGAGATGTTGGGGTACACCCAGGTATCAGAGCCAAACCCTAGAGATTTGGAAATAGCAAAGTAGATGCAGGCGTTCCAGTGGATGATGACCAGGATGTAGAGCACCAAGTTGCAGATGCGGAAGATGTTGGGGTAGTTTGTGCGTGTCTCAGTGCGGTCAAAGAACTCAAACATGCGTGGGAAGCGCAGCAGGCGATTGAATCTGAGCTCTGGGGTGTGGATTCCTGTGGATATGTAGGCCAGATCAGTGGGTAGGATGGACACGACATCCAGCTTGAACTGAAATGTGCGGACGTAGCTGTCTCTCAGCTTGGAGAGGTCCTTCACCAGCAGACCCTGCTCCAGAAACCCTGTGGTATAAAGAAGGTGTTGCCATTAGCACGAAAATATCTACCCAGGTTATCAATCATCTCTCACATCTCTTTGTTTGGATCAGTAAATAATAAATACAGCTATACATAATGTAACAAAAGTGTGTTTAGTCTCAAGCTAGGACCTGGTTTAAGGGTGTATATGATGGTGATGTACCTGTGCGGAGTCGGACACATGTGTCCAAGATGTACAAAGCGTCTGAAAGGTAGTCCAGCACCAACCAGCAGATGTAATTGCTTGTCTGCAGTTTGTCAAAGCATGCCCTACACAAAGAAGAGAAAAAGAGAATACTTAACTCCAGCATCAAACTTCCATCTATCAGTCCAACATTATATTGTTTCATTTTACTGATGAATTAACATCCCCTCTGGTGTTGTGCTATGTGTGGACTGTAGGACCAAACAGAAAATGCCTGTGTTCTCAACTACCTAGCCACAATGAGGATCCAGTTGTAGAGCACAGCTATAGCAATAACAAACAGCCAACGGTAGTACATGTCGTCTGATGGGGACACAACGAACACACCCCATTTTTTCCTGAGAAATAAAAGAGAATGGTTCATGTCAAATAAGGTTACACAGCCTTTTTTGTTTCTGCAGGTAGACATGGGTGGATCTGATCTTCAAGGGCCATGTGTCTGAAAGACTAACCACTGAATATATATCAGCTTTAATAATGACTACATTATTATGATGAGGCTATAGACTGTATCAAATGGGGTCCATTTAAGGTAGTAAACCAGACGATGGATTTTTATTAAACTGAAGTAGATACATGTTACATTGTAATTCAGAACAGTTTATAGCGTATTTAGAGAATCATCACAGAGACAGACATACCTAAATCTCCCTTTGGTATTGTTGCCATTGGCATCAGGCTGCGTATTGCTGATGCGACTAGGGGCAGTCCTGAGCTCAGGGCCACGGAAGCGTTCCAAGAAAGAGTCTGGCCGCTCCTCCTCCTCTACAAGGCTCCTGTGTGCCCACTCCCTCAGAATCACCACCAAATTCACTAATCTGAGCGAGAGAGAGGGAAGGGAGAGAGACAGAGCTATTCAGAGATACCGGTAAAGAGTAGCAGAGTTTGTATAAAATAACTGTATTAAGCAGAGTAAATTGGGACAGATTAGCATATGGGTGAGGTAATTTCAACATCACACTATCTATCAGTTGTGAGCTTTGGAAACTACCATTGCTGAGGTACCAGAATTTACCTAGACAGAGCTCCCCGTCCTTGAAAAGAGTTCCTTGAGTTGTTTCCACCATCGAGAGCGGCCACCCGTGCCAGCTCTGAGGATGTGTCATCATTATCATGATCACATTCTGATGGCACTCTAGGAGAAGAGAAGGCAGAGGCAGACGCAGAAAAGATGCACTCTTGAGCAGGGGTAGGTATACATTTGGATGCACAAACAATGACCATTTGAGTCTCTGATTAGCAGTTGAAAAAGGGAGGCAGGGTCAAATACTGTACATGGTGGTACATTGTGTAAAACAGGAAGAGTTGTATATAAGCATAAAGGATGCATGCAGCAAAGAAATATAATTCTAGAACTAGAACCCTATGCAGGCCTCTCTGTGTAACCCACCTGCTGAGAGTACTCTCAGCTCTCTCCCTCTCTGGCTCCTCCTCCACAGTGGTCTTCACTGAGAGACGATGGGGGGACAAGTCTCTGTCGGCCACCTGGCCTGTCATCTTCAGCTGAAATGAGCTTTCAATTCATACAGAGAAACATTAAGAGTCTTTCCATTCCATCTGATTTGATACGCCCAAAAACTGACCACTACTTGACCATAATTATGAGCTTTTCATACAGTATGTAACTAACATCTTGTTACGTGCCTCCTAACGGAGGGAGGTGCAGGAATCAGGAGCAGGAGAGCGAGGAATTCCCAGTGGCAAAATAGTTTAATGAGCAGTCCAAAACACAACTACAACATGGGACTGAAACACGCCCAAACGAGGTTGCCACACACACAGGGAAATAAAGCGCATACACACGGGGGAGAAACCTCTACTCCTAAACTCAATACCTAACGGCACAACTGCCGTGAGAAAAGAAACCCCATGGTGCAGACACGCACCCCTAAATAACGTAACCACAGAAAACAATCCCGCACAAAGACTAGCAGGCAGCGGAGGTAAATATACCCACCGAAATCAGCTAACCAGACACAGTTGTAAACAATACAGACAGACACAAACGAAAAGTAAAAATGGATCGGTGGCAGCTAGTAGGCTAGCGACAACGACCGCCGAGCACCACCCGAACAGGGAGAGGAGCCACCTTCGGTGGAAGTGGTGACACATCTGCATGGCACCATGGTATTTAGTCATATAATCATTAAATGTGGCTGGTGTTTTGCCATGGTCAGGGCCGGATTCATGCAGGGGCTTACCGGGGTTGAAGCCCCTGGGCCCAGCCCCTTGGGGGGCCCAAGAGGAGGCAAAATGTTTTTAATAAAATCATACACTGAGTACAGTCGTGGACAAAAGTTTTGAGAATGACACAAATATTAATTTTCACAAAGTCTGCTGCCTCAGTGTCTTTAGATATTTTTGTCAGATGTTACTATGGAATACTGAAGTATAATTACAAGCATTTCACAAAGGCTTTTATTGACAATTACATGAAGTTGATCCAAAGAGTCAATATTTGCAGTGTTGACCCTTCTTTTTCAAGACCTCTGCAATCCACCCTGGCATGCTGTCAATTAACTTCTGGGCCACATCCTAACTGATGGCAGCCCATTCTTGCATAATCAATGCATGGAGTTTGTCAGAATTGTGGGTTTTTGTTTGTCCACCCGCCTCTTGAGGATTGACCACAAGTTCTCAATGGGATTGAGGTCTGGGGAGTTTCCTGGCCATGGACCAAAAATATCGATGTTTTCAGCGGGTGTTGCGTGTTCGTAATTTCATCAGTTATTCTGCGCTCTGGCACATTCAGACGAGGGTGCTCTGAAATCATAGTAGATAGCCAGAGTGAATTTGCGAACGCAAGAGATATGCTAACTGGATAACAGTCGTTCATGTTCAGCATAGCTAGCTAGCTAGCAAAGCGATTCACATTTCTTGCTAGCTAACCAAATGACACCTGCATCTCTGGCTGTGTAGCCACCGAAAAACAATATGAGGGAAAAGTCAGTCAGTCACTAACTCCTCCAATGACATGACATCCTCCTAGCAACTCGCTATCTAGCTAACGTTAGGCTCTGTGTTTTTAGCTATCTACATAAATAGATGCGCTAGCCTATTAGCCACGTTATAACTGACTTGTGATCATTTCCCTTGCTAGTTTGATTGTATTGACATTCCTAGCCTCAGTTGCAGTCGTCCGTTTTTGTCAGAAATATTTAGTCATTTAAACTGAAACAATGCATACCAAATGGAGGCAGCAAACAATGTACCAGGCCAGCTGTGATTTACGTGATAGCAATATTTTTTGGACTACCAAGAAATGCATTGGTGAATTATATTAATCATGCATTGAACTGCATCCATCTATTCTGCCAACAAAGCCTGGAATGTTAAGTCAAATATAACCTATTTTTAAAACCTCCTTTAAAGTTAGTTTTGTAGCATAAACTGGGAATTTGATATTTTTGACTGATATTATGATTGTCTGTTTTGATTCATATCTGCAAAGTAGTTAAAACGCTATCAGTTTGACCTTAATGTTTTGTACACTCAATGTACAAAACATTAAAGCAGTATAAACAGTATACACTCAATGTACAAAACATTAAATCAGTATAAACAGTATACACTGAGCATGGACTCTACAAGGTTTTGAAAGCGTTCCACAGGGATGCTGGCCCATGTTGACTCCAGTGCTTCCTACAGTTGTCAAGTAGCCTGGATGTCCTTTGGGTGGTGGACCATTCTTGATACACACGGGAAACTGTTGAGTTGAAAAACAAAGCAGCGTTGCTGTTCTTGACACACTCAAACCAGGTCGCCTGGCACCTACTATCATACCCCGTTCAAAGGCACTTAAATATTTTGTCTTGCCCATTCACCCTATGAATGACACACATACACGAATCAATGTCTCAATTTTCTCAAGGCTTAAAAATCCTTCTTTAACCTGTCTCCTCCCGTTCATCTACACTGATTGAAGTGGATTTAACAAGTTACATATGTAAGGGATCATAGCTTTCACCTGGATTCACCTGGTCAGTCTACGTCATGGACAGAGTTCTTAATGTTTTGTACACTCAGCATATATTATACAGTTTACACAGTGTATATATATATATATATATATATATATATATATACTGCAACCGCCAACCACAGGAGGATTCAGGAGACCGCTCTCAATGAGTGTACAGTAGACAGCCTGCTGCGGTCAGCTGCTGCTCTGCTAATCCTCAGATGGGGGAGGAGAGGAGGTAGGGGGCCCACGTGGGTAACTGGGGGGCCCTGTCTTGGTTAATAAAAAATAAAAAAATGAACTACATAATAAATAAATGTGACTGGTCAATTGTATGAGTCAGGGGCTGGCCCAAGCCCATAGTGGGCGCAAGAGGCAGAAAAAAACAACAACAAAAAACTATTCCGTTACTGTTTTTATTATTTTATTGTTTTTTATCCAACCACAGGCGCCCACTCTCAATGTTCAAAATACACCAGAGAGCATCTTTTGACACAGAGGACCAATAGTAATAAAAAAAATACCTGTGGATTACATTTTATCACAAGCGCATACAGGTAATAACCAAAATAAAGGAAATACCAACATAAAGTGTCTTAAAATGGTGTTGGGCCACCACGAGCTGCCAGAACAGCTTCAATGCGCCTTGGCATAGATTCTACAAGTGGACCTAAATCATGCCAGGAAAATATACCCCACACCATAACATAAACGTTGTATCCCTCATTTACTAAAGTGTTTCCTTTATTTTGTCAGTTACAGGTTGCCTACTGTCGGGAAGGCGACAATTTGGGCAGCTTGGACACCAAATATACAGCTTGTTGCGTTGTCGCCGTAGACATACACTACCGGTCAAAAGTTTTAGAACACCTACTCATTCAAGGGTTTTCCTTTAGTTTGACTATTTTCTACATTGTCGAATAATAGTGAAGACATCAAAACTATGAAGTAACACATATGGAATCATGTAGTAACCAAACAAGTGTTAAACAAATCAAAATATATTTTATATTTGAGATTCTTCAAGTAGCCACCCTTTGCCTTGATGACAGCTTTGCACACGCTTGGCATTCTCTCAACCAACTTCATGAGGTAGTCACCTGGAATGCATTTCAATTAACAGGTGTGCCTTCTTAAAAGTTAATTTGTGGAATTTCTTTCCTTCTTAAAGTGTTTGAGTCAATCAGTTATCCTGTGACAAGGTAGGGGGGTATACAGAAGATCCATATAATTCCATATTATGGCAGGAACAGCTCAAATAAGCAAAGAGAAATGACAGTGCCAAAATAGTCATCATAAAATATATTTGTTTAACACTTTTTTGGTTACTACATGCTTCCATATGTGTTATTTCATAGTTCTACCATGTAGAAAATATAAAAAATAAAGAAAAAGCCTTGAATGAGTAGGTGTTCTAAAACTTTTGACCGGTAGTGTATAATCCATAGAAGGGCTTCAGAACCTCTCACCCTGGAAATTATAGTGTCAAACTCATGGATACACTAGCAATGGCTGCCAGTCCTGACTTGTTTGGGAACTGCCATCTATGGATTATATTTCTATGGTTGGTTGCGGCTGTCTATTTGCCTTTTGCCATTAAAAAATAGAATCGCAGGATAAACTTAGTTTGGAAAGCAAATGCCTACCGCTGAAAAGAGAAGACTAATCTGTCTGTAGAACCAATATAAAAAAGTTTTCTTATAAAAAAAACAAAGCCCCGGGGCCTAGGATTTCTTAATCCGGCCCTGGCCATGTTTCAGGGGTGTACTGTATGTGGAAGATAAGGGCTATAGTCATGGTTTGGTACAGATGTAGGATCTTAATTTGAGCCAGTCTGCTACAGCAGGAAAATAATCCTTCAGCAACAGGAAATGTTAATTATTAGTCTATGCGGATTATACTTAATGGACATTTTTGTAGGGGTTGATACATTTTTCATAAGGGAAAATAAAGTCTGAAATGGAAATGACAAACTTCAGAAGCCTTTTAAAACCTAAAATACACTACAATTTTCACATTTCCTGCATTGTCCTGCAAAAGGTTGATCAAATTAAGATCCTACATCTGTAACTCTCTCTTCAGTGTTTAGGGAGTGTGTGACAGATAGAGCAGGGACAGAAGACGACTGGGACTGCCAGCCACATTCCCTCATCTGGGGCCTCCGAAACAGGCTGTGGTCGCCGTGGTGACTATTTTGGCATCCACAGCAACCAGGGTTGTCAGCCAATACTACCTCCTGCTCCTCTCACCCGTCAGGGGTTGGAAAAATATGTATAGTCTACTATAAAGGGTGTATGTTGACGGTATATGAGGATAAACATTGTTTGAGAGCAATGATACGGTATGGTGACACTGTATGATCCTTCTAACCCCACTGTACTGTGTGAAATATGGTCTCTATGTTGTAGGCTTCTGAGTAAACATCCTAGCCACAACCTACTTTTTTTCTGAGAAAGAGAAATGTGGTAGCCTAAACCATATTGAGCACATAATCCTTTACTGTTTCACTAATTACAGATTGCAGTGGCATAACTATCTGTCTGATCTGGTAGAATTTCACTAAACAAAGATTTACAAACCTACCACACTGGCGTAGCACACCTCCCCACAGCCCCCGCAAGGCGGGGAGCCCACAAGCTTTGGGGTCCCCCGGCGACCTCCAGATAACATATGTATATGTCATAAACCACTATTTGGGGGGGATTACAGGAAATTAGCTTTAAAACTGCAAAAAAATATAATAAATCAGCATCATAGGAAAATGTGTAGAATAGCAGGAAATTAGTTCAGGCAAACTTTACTTTTATAGTTGAAAAAAAAAAATGCATTATTTTAGCTTAAAATGTACATTTAGGGGAATTTTATAAGGGAAAAGATTTGTTTATGACATTTTCTAAATACTTTCAATATTATTCATTTCCAAAGTTGGCTCTATGCCCTTGTTCGGAGCAAAAAATCCCAATTTCAAACTCTCCAAAAAAGTTTTTAAAATTCTAAAAACGGGCAAAAAATGATATTAATGGAAAGATTATTGCATGTCGTTTCTTGAAATAGCCATCAGTGACTTTAAATAATATTTATTTCAAAACTTTGATTCCTAAAAGATGTGTCTGACGATTTGGTTAACTCCGTCAGATTTGTCAAAAATTCTAAAGCTATACCATAAGGACCCCTTATTCATGTCCTACATGAATGTAATGTGGTGCAGCAAGACAACTCATGGTCTATAAAGTTCTCTACTAGTTCTCTACTAGTTCTCTGATTGAATTAAACAAACAATATTGGAATCACCATGGTCACAACCATAAACTGTCAACTCCATCTGCCTGATAGATTAAAATAGAATATGAAATTTGGTTCCAATATGTTACATGTAATTAGATTTTAGAGTCATACTGTAAATTCATTCGGAAAGTATTTAGACCCCTGGACTTTTTCCACATTTTGTTAGATTACAGCCTTACTCTAAAATGTATTAAATAGTTTTTTCCCCCTCATCAATCTACATACAATACCCCATAATGACAAAACAAAACAGGTTTTTAGAAATATTTGCTAATTTCTACCCAAAATAGTATAGCAATATCACATTTACATAACTATTCAGACCCTTTACTCTGTACTTTGTTGAAGCACCTTTCGCCGCAATTACAGCCTTGAGTCTTCTTGTGTATAACGTTACAAGCTTGGCACACCTGTATTTGGGGAGTTTCTCCCATTCTTCTCTGCGGATCCTCTCAAGCTCGGTCAGGTTGGATGGGGAGCGTCGCTGCCACTCAAGGACATTCAGAGACTTGTCCCAAAGCCACTCCTGCGTTGTCTTGGCTGTGCGCTTATGGTCGTTGTCCTGTTGGAAGGTGAACCTTCGCCTCAGTCTGAGGTCCTGAGCACTCTGGAGCAGGTTTTCATTAAGGATCTCTCTGTACTTTGCTCTGTTCATCTTTCCCTCAATCCTGACTAGTCTCCTAGTCCCTGCCACTGAAAAACATCCCCACAGCATGATGCTGCCACCACCATGCTTCACCGTAGGGATGGTGCCAGGTTTCCTCCAGATGTGACGCTTGGCATTCAGGCCAAAGAGTTCAATCTTGGTTTCATCAGACCAGAGAATCTTGATTCTCATGGTCTGAGCGTCCTTTAGGTGCCTTTTGGCAAACTCCAAGTGGGCTATCATGTGCCTTTTACTGAGGAGTGGCTTCCGTCTGGCCTCTCTCCCATAAAGGCCTGATAAGTGGAGTGCTGCAGCTATGTCATAGTGACCATTGGTCACCTCCCTAACCAAGGCCCTTCTCCCCCGATTGCTCAGTTTGGCTGGGCGGCCAGCTCTAGGAAGAGTCTTGGTGGTTCCAAACATCTTCCATTTAAGAATTATGGAGGCCACTGTGTTCTTGGGTACCTTCAATGCTGCAGAAATTCTACGGACAATCCTTTCGACCTCAAGGCTTGGTTTTTCTCACATGCACTGTCAACTGTGGGACCTTATATAGACAGGTGTGTGCCTTTCCAAGTCATGTCCAATCAATTTAATTTACCACAGGTGGACTCCAAGTTGTAGAAACATCTCAAGGATGATAAATGGAAACAGGATGCACCTGAGCTCAATTTTGAGTCTCATAGCAAAGGATCTGAATACTTATGTAAATAAGGTATTTCTGTTTTGAATTAATACATTTGCCCGGACTTTAACCCGATCGAACATCTCTTTTAGAGACTTGAAAATAGCTGCGCAGCAACGCTCCCCATCTAACCTGACAGAGCTTGAGAGGATCTGCAGAGAACAATGGGAGAAACTCCCCAAATACAGGTGTGCCAAGCTTGTAGCGTCATACCCAAGAAGACTCGAGGCTGTAATTGCTGCCAAAGGTGCTTCAACAAAGTACTGAGTAAAGGGTCTGAATAGTTATGTAAATGTGATATTTTAATAATTTGGGGTAGAAATTAGCAAAAATTTCAGAAAACCTGCTTTTGCTTTTCCATAATGGGGTATTGTGTGTAGATTGATGAGCAAATTTTTTTTTAATCAACTTTAGAATAAAGCTGTAACCTAACAAAATTTGGAAAACGTCAAGGGGTCTGAACACTTTCCGAAGGCACTGTATATATAAGTTTGGAGATTTGTATGACATATTTGAATAATATAATGTTGGAATTAAACAATCAAGGCCTTCAAACACCTATTGGACAATAATTCTAAAAATTAAATGTATTTTTATAGTGTCTGACGGAGTTGACATAAATCCAGTTAGTGAGCATTTTATGAATAAAATAAAAATAAATAGGTTGCTCCTTTACATGCTGTGATAGCTGATACTTAGTCTATCAAAATATATATTTCACTTTTTTGTTAATATATATACATTTTTTAAGTGAGATGGCCCCGTCTTTCAAGAATCCTGAGCTCTAAAATAGCAACATTTTCTCTCAGCCTCATGGCAAAATTTGTAAATTAGAATAAGATTAGCTATACAACTGCACATTTTTCTCTCTGGCCTTTGCTCGGAACTTATGGGGGCCTCGCGAAACTGTGCTATGCCACTGACCTACCTCTAAATTGTCATTACGTTCTGACACGTGGAAGCACTGAAAGTATTGAGAAGGGTGGTGTTAGGGCCATGACTGGCTCATGGAAGTTGAAGCAGACAAATGATGATGGTGTTTAGACAACTGTTTCCAATGTTTTACTAATTGGTGGATCATTAGGGGAAACAGTCAGCCTGAGGCACAGTACTCTGCTCAGTGAGCCAATCTAACTGCTCCCACAGGACCAAGCTCTCCACATCATAGCTGACAACAGGTGCGTTTCATCATTTGAGGCAGCGAAGGTAGTGACTGTCTATATGCCCAGTGTATCATGTGTGTCTCATGACTGTGACTAAGTTGCTACAGTAACATAGTGATAAATGCAGGCAACAAGTGTCTGTTGGCCATATGTAATTTCCTATGGCAATGGGAAAGTGCCACATGCTACATAAGAACACAGACCAAAATAACCAAAATAACAATGAATGCTATAAACACATAGTATAAACACATAGTACAGTGCCGTTTCGCTAAAAGATAAATGTTTTTAGGGAGGTGGTCACTCACCAGCTTGTTTCTATACCCTGCTTGCCTCCAATCACTCCAGTAAAATCCTTATGGCCATTTCAAAGACAACCAGAGCTCCTTTCCAGCTATTGTTTCCATTGCGGAGAAGATGGAACTGCAGGAGCATGCATTACTGAAGGAGCACCAAGCCAACACATTTCATACCTCTTCCTTGCTTCGTCAACATGTCACGTCCTCTAATTGTGTCAGGTTTTTGAAGTGGTTCTTCTTTCTTCCCCTGGGGTCTCCTCCTTTCTTCACTTGTGGAAAGCATAGGCACTGCTTGTCAACATGTCTAAGTCAACAGGACTTCCAATAGACTGACTGTAGGCAGAGCAGGATGGGTGGAGGGGAAGAGGGGCGGAGAGAAAAAGAGGGCGGGGACGTGGAGAGCTTTCAGGGGTAAAAAGGAGTGCTTAGCCTCTCTGTCATAATGAGAAGAACAAGCACCAAGAGAGTAAAGTCCGATCAGCAAGTCACATCAAGTGGGTGACAGACACTTCATCCCCCGTGTAGAGAATTGACTCTGGTTAGCTTCTGTCCTGTTAATTCAGTCACTAATGAACACTAACATAGAAAAAAAGTAGACACTCCCCAATGTAGCATTCAGTGCCTGTAAATCCAGATAATGAAGCCCATGAGAGCCAAAGCAGTCTGTCATCTCATCTTGTCTTTCACCCTCATAGAGCTCTCTGACAGACTGTGGCAGACAGTCTCCACTTAGTAAACAGTATGCGACAGAGAGGACTTAGAAAGCCTGAGGGGGCTTGTGGTTTAGAGCAGTCTCAGCATCTGTTCAGGATTCAGACCAGTGAACAACGTCCAACGATCTGCTATCTGGGTTCCCCACGGTTTAATCACTACACCGAAACTAAAGAACCTCTATATGGATAAGAGAACACATCCACCCAAAGAACACTGAAGTTAGTGCCATTATGTACCCGAGTTTACAGAGTTGCACTTAAGTACAGCAGCCTACTGTTACTTTATGGATTGAAACTGTTGTGAATGCAAACAAGTAGAGCATGCAGGTTTCTGGAGAAAATAAACAATGCATTTGGGTAAATAGGTGAACTGCACTGTAGTGTAAAGCCTAGGGCGGTGCAACCGCATCACCTGTCCCTCCACAGACTGTAGAGATTAACCTGCAAGTAGACAGTCCACAGAGCATACGTCCCTTCAGACCTCCCACAGCACACAATGAATACAGGGAAACACAACCACCATTCACTATGCATACCTTTTGTTGTCTGCTTGCCAAAGGACAGAAAATACTATATGACCACGGCTGAGATAAGGTTCCACAATGTATTGTATATGTAGGCCTATGTATAAATAACAAGCAGATTCTTACGCATTGTTCATTTTCTTATTTATTATTTGTATAAAGCACTTCAGAGTAAACATGTACACATGAGACCAAAATGCAATGGTACGGTAACTATGGAATATAATGAAAATATCTGCAAGGCAGAAATAGTTTAGGCAATTTTTTTGGTCATGTTGAATACAAAAGAAAAGAGGAAACTAATGCGCATCAGAAGTTGGCATTAAAAGATACTGCACAACCAGGGACACCGAACTATCAAGTGAGCTCCCTTGGTTTCTTCCAGAGTAATAAGACATACCAATAGCACAATAGAAAAAAGCCAGACAGACACCCAGCTGCTCTCAGCTTACTAGCTAGCTACCATAATCCCCCCAAAATAAAGTAAATACAGGAATACACAGAGAATACCCTTCAGGTTTGGTCATTACTAAGGTTTGACCTTATGGCTTCCATAGATATGCAGCTGTTGACAAGACTAGCTATTAAGATATGCATGCATTTCAATAAGGGAGAGGAGAAAGTTCAGGTGCAACACCTAAACCGCCACCATTTCAGTTAGTCCAAGTTAAATATTGTTATCCACTGTGTAAGGGATGATATGATTATGTATTATATAGTGTACACATCAAGGATATAATTGTAACATAATCAACCGGAGTAGAACTACTCAGAAACACAACCTGTTAACTGGAAAAATACATACATACATATACCATACAGCATTCTGAAACATGAATTGAGATAGTGTTGCATATCGAAAAGTAACATAGGAAGTTGTCCTCTGTAACATGAGGCATAGTGTTCTTCAGTAACTTTATGTTTTGGGCTTACCTCAAATAAGACTGCACAATATTTTGTAGTATACATACCTCCGTTCAAAACGAGGTTGAAATTTTAGGTTTTGATTGCAAAGAGTCTTACAGTTTTTTTTCAATCACTTTGGTGCAAGTTTCACAAGTATGTGATACATTTTCACAACGCTTAGTACAAAACAGATGATCAAAAAGGCAGTTTCTAAACTACGCACATATTCAATTGACTAAGTACAACACACAATCATTCACCTTTTCATAAAACTTAAATCAGTGTTTCATCTTGAAATAAATAAGTCTAACATTGCAATACGTTCAAATAAAGTAAAAGCTTTTCACAATACAATGCTCACGTTACTTTTGATATGATTGTATTTTTTACTATTACCTAATCCGAATGGTCTAAATTGATAATCATTTAACCATTTGGTAAACCTCTAGATGTTAAACTGGTTTGTCTACTACAGATTGAGAAATACACCATGAAAATGTTTGTAAAGTATGAACATAAAGTATGATATATACTGTATTATAAACTGGGTGGTTCGAGCCCTGAATGCTGATTGGCTGACAGCCGAGGTATCAGACCTCATACCACGAGTATGAAAAAACATTTATTTTTACTGCTCTAAAATACATTGGTAACCAGTTTATAATAGCATTAAGGCACCTTGGGGGTTTGTGGTATTTGGCCAATATACCACGGCTAGGGGCTGTGTCCAGGCACTCCGCGATGCGTCGTGGATAAGAACAGCCCTTGGCTGTGGTATATTGGCCATATACCACACCTGTTCGTGCCTTATTGTGTGAATATACTATGATGGTGACCATTTATTTTATTCTACAGTAAGTAAAAAAACAGATATACAAGACCAGATATGTACTGTGTGTAACAATTGAATCCCCTAAATAATTGTCGAGGGCCATATTGAGATTTATTTATTTTTTTTATTCAGCGGAATGCCGCAGATTTCTTCTCCAGGACCTATTTGTTTGTCGAAAGCTATTTGCCGGACAGAAAAAGGTCCATTATTTCCCACCGGCCGTATGTTGCTCACCACTGCCCTAAATATGTACCCAAAATTACAGGTGTCTTTTTGATTGGGGGAGGGGTTACACTGCTTTACTATAATTGCATTGGTCAATACAGTACTGTAATTCATAATATGCCATTTAGGTAGAGCAGGCACTTTTATCCAAAGTGGCAACAGTGAGTCAACACATTTTCCTGTGTGACCCCAATAGGAATTGAACCAAAAACTCTGCGGTGTTGCTAGTGCCATGCTCTTACTGAGCCACATAGGGCCAATACAACACAATATTAGAATACAGGTGGAAGGTGTATGATTGCAATCCCCATGAGTGTGCCACCCTCCTTCAGGCCATGGATGAGGCATGCAATGACATCATTCCAGATCTATGTCAGGCTTGGATTCACCATGTCAAAAGGTTTTTCCCCCAGGTGCATGAACAATGAGGACATTTACTGTGTTAATGAGAACCTATGGTGAAATGCTTAAAACTGGCTTGATGCAAACTAGTGCCTGCTAAACGTTAGGTTTCTTTCATTTGATTACAGTACACCTATAGTGTAATTATATCTGAACAATACATTTATATTTTGCATCAATGACTGTGAAAGAATGAACACACATGGGATAGAAATTAGATTTTCAGTAAATGTTGATGGGTAGTGTAAGTGTATTCCCTAACGTGAAAACAGTGTAATGTAATGTACAGTCCTGTAGCATACTACATTTAAAGGGCAATTTTGAAACATGTATCTTGCATGTTTGCTAATGGATTAACTGGTTGTTAAAATAACTAAACTGAGAAGATATCATGATGCTGTGTTTAGAGTTTTGTACAAAAAGTTTTGAAAATGTACCACACACACACGTGAAAATAGCACAAAACCGATAAAAAAAAAAAAGCTGTAAATGTCTATTGGTAACAATTCTTCCACATGTCTTTCTTCATTCCCGGGTGGCCCTTAATAAAGCGAAAGGCTTGTGGGTAGTTGTGTGGCAATGCCAAAGTGGCACAACCAGTCCGTTAAGCCCTCTTCATCCCCCGGCCCATCAAGCAGGCGAACACGGTCATCACCATCTTGGGCTTGACCTCCACCAGGTCGTCTGGGAGAGCGTAGACACGCGCGCCGATCTTCCTCGCCATGGAGACGGCATATCTAAGAGGGGAAATGGGTTGTTTCATTTAATATTGATCAGCACTTACTTCTATGACTCGACATCTCAGACACATTCCTATTTGTTTAATATTCATTCGTATGACTTATGAATATATACTTCACAACCCCTCCATATTTCAAATTTTTTAACAGATAGTATAGCAAAAAACAGGAAGTAATTGAAGCTTGAGTTCTTCTTACAGGTCAATATCCCATATCAACGATCATCAGGACAGGTATATCAGTGGAAGTCTTACTTGGCGTTCTCCAGCTTGTCCTCGGCTGAGAGGCTACCAGTCTTGACCAGGTCGTAGCTGATGCTGCCAGGTTGGATGGCATCAATCAGGTCCACCACTGGTAAACTGGTGCTGATCTCCTTGTCCTGACAATCAAGGGCAGAGGACACACAGTGTCAAATACCCTGCTTCACAAATCAGCTCAAGTACAGTGTCAGAATTTGTGGCATGCCACAGATTAGGTCTGCCGATTGGAGGATTCAATGTAGTGACTGCATTATCACTACAGAACATAGTTGTATAACACATGTATGCATCTAACAAAGATATAAACAAATGTATTAAATGAACAACCTAAATATATCAATAAAGCTTTACAAACCTTGAAGCTTGAGATCTTGGTTGTTTTCCCTGCCTCTGACAAGGTTGTATTGACCCATTTAACAATGATGTCATCATTAGCTTTTTGTCCATCTCCTAAGTCCTCCAGTACATTCAGTGTATATCTAGGAGAGATGTCAAGAGTTAGCTCACATATTGATCAGTTTCTTGGGCACTCGGCAGTGTGCAATGGTCACCATGTAATCACTGAAGGCCAGTCAAAAGTACACCAAAAACAATCCACTTATTCATCAAGTTCTGCTTAAGAATGAACAATCCACTGTTTAAATGTTCCAGTGCAGTTGCCTGAAGGCCAGGTTTACAAAACATTTGCCCCTATGCTGCTTTACCTCTTCTTTTACGACCCTGATTTACTGAGAAATAATCGTGTGGGAGCATGTCATAAATATTGTTGACAGTGACGCCACAGATACTAGCACTGCACCAGGACAAACCGGCAATTCTAGTTAGTCTACACGCACCACCCACTTCAACAACTGGCCCTGCCTAGCAGAACCATTGAGAAAACAACTGGTTGGTATTTAAGTAACAATGCAAAGCTACATTGGAGCTGCATATTTGGGGTTTCAGGAAACAACAAATAAGATAGTCAAAATATTTAGTCAGAATATGAAAACAAGACAATTGCCCCTTTGCTAAGTTCTGCCCCAGATCGCTCCAAAGGATAGCAACTAGAGGTCGACCGATTGTGATTTTTCAACGCCGGTACCGATACCGTTTATTGTAGGACCAAAAAAAGCCGATACCAATTAATCGGACGATTTAATAAAAATAAAAAATTGTAATCATGACAATTACAACAATACTGAATGAACACTTATTTTAACTTAATATAATACATCAAATGAAACATGTTGAATTTGGTTTAAATAATGCAAAAACAAAGTGTTGGACAAGAAAGTAAAAGTGCCATGTAAGAAAGCTAACGTTTAAGTTCCTTGCTCAGAACATGAGAACATATGAAAGCTGGTGGTTCCTTTTAACTTCAATATTCCCAGGTAAGAAGTTTTAGGTTGTAGTTATTATAGGAATTATAGGACTATTTCTCTCTATACCATTTGTATTTCATTAAACTTTGACTATTGGATGTTCTTATAGGCACTTTAGTATTGCCAGTGTAACAGTATAGCTTCCATCCCTCTCCTCGCTCCTACCCGGGCTCGAACCAGGAACACAACGACAACAGCCACCCTCGAAGCAGCGTTACCCATGCAGAGCAAGGGGAACAACTACTCCAAGTCTCAGAGCGAGTGACGTTTAAAACTCTATTAGCACGCACCCCGCCGACTAGCTAGCCATTTCACATCGGTTACACCAGCCTAATCTTGGGAGTTGATAGGCTTGAAGTCATAAACAGCGCAATGGTTGAAGCATTGCGAAGAGCTGCTGGCAAAACGCACGAAAGCGCTGTTTGAATGAATGCTTACGAGCATGCTGGTGCCTACCATCGCTCAGTCAGACTGCTCTATCAAATCATAGACTTAGTTATAACATAATAACACACAGAAATACGAGCCTTAGGTCATTAATATGGTCAAATCCGGAAACTATCCTCTCGAAAACAAAACGTTTATTCTTTCAGTGAAATACGGAACCGTTCCGTATTTTATCTAACGGGTGGCATCCATAAGTCTAAATATTCCTGTTAAATTGCACAACCTTCAATGTTATGTCATAATTACGTAAAATTCTGGCAAATTATTTCGCAATGAGCCAGGCGGCCCAAACTGTTGCATATACTCTGACTGCGTGCAATGAACGCAAGAGAAGTGACACAATTTCACCTGGTTAATATTGCCTGCTAACCTGGATTTCTTTTAGCTAAATATGCAGGTTTAAAAATATATACTTCTGTGTATTGATTTTAAGAAAGGCATTGATGTTTATGGTTAGGTACGTTTGAGCAACGACAGTCCTTTTTCGCGAATGCGCACTGCATCGATTATATGCAACCCAGGACACGCTAGATAAACTAGTAATATCATCAACCATGTGTAGTTATAACTAGTGATTATGATTGATTGTTTTTTATAAAGATAAGTTTAATGCTAGCTAGCAACTTACCTTGGCTTCTTACTGCATTCGCATAACAGGCGGGCTTCCTCGTGAGGCAGGTGGTTAGAGCGTTGGACTAGTTAACCGTAAGGTTACAAGATTGAATCCCTGAGCTGACAAGGTAAAAATCTGTCGTTCTGCCCCTGAACAAGGCAGTTAACCCACCGTTCCTAGGCCGTCATTGAAAATAAGAATGTGTTGTTAACTGACTGGCCTTGTTAAATAAAGGTGCAACATTTTTTTTAAATTATTATTATTTATTTTTTTAAATCGGCAAAATCGGTGTCCAAAATTACCGATTTCCGATTGTTATGAAAACTTGAAATCGGCCCTAATTAAATCGGCCATTCCGATTAATCGGTCGACCTCTAATAGCAACTGTCGTTGAGTCCGAACACCTCAGACAAGCTCATGTTTCAAACGCATGAAAGCCAATGAGAGCTATGGCAAAACAAGAGTTTATCAAAAAGTAGCTAAATTACAGTGCACGAGGGGAACTTGCTACTCTGATTTCTGAAATGCAGAGCCTGTTGTATTTTTAGAATCTGAAATTAGACTTTTGTTACTTTGTTTGCTAGCTCAGCTGGTTAGCTAGCGCTTTCTCAATGACCATCAAACCTTGCTAAAGCTAGCTAGCCAGTTAACATAACATTTTCTCAAAATGTATGTAAGCTAGCTAAGTTAGCTACATTATGAATACAACCATCTGCTGTCGACGTCAGGATACTACTTGAGAGTACCAATCAGCTCCAAGTGGTTAGTAGTAACATTGACTGCGTGCATTCAGAGCCATCCAGTGGCTAGCCACACTACAAACTTCATCGTAACAGGTTCCCCTGAAGTGTAATGACAGTCCACCACAACATACCCAATAGTGTCCTAATTATCAAGGGATAGTCTGCGTTTAATTTTATGGTGTATTAAAAACACAGTTTGGCCTCCCGAGTGGCGCAGTGGTCTAAGGCGCTGCATCGCAGTGCTAGCTGTGCCACTAGAGATTCTGGGTTCGAGTCCAGGCTCTGTCACAGCCGGCCACGACCTGGAGACCCATGGGGCGGTGCACAATTGGCCCAGCGTCGTCCGGGTTAGGGGAGGGTTTGGCCGGCAGGGATGTCCTTGTCCCATCGCGCACTAGCGACTCCTGTGGCAGGCCCGGGCGCAGTGCACACTGACACTGTCACCAGGTGCATGGTGTTTCCTGCGACACATTGGCGCGGCTGACTTCCAGGGTAAGTGGGCATTGTGTCAAGAAGCAGTGCGGCTTGGTTGGGTTGTGTTTTCGGGAGGACGCACGGCTCTCGACCTACGCCTCTCCCGAGTCCGTACCGGAGTTGCAGCGACGAGACAAGACTAACTACCAATTGGGTACCACGTAATTGGGGAGAAAACAGGGCAACATTTTTTGAGATTGATGTGAGGGGTTTTCTCCAGAAGTTTGAATGGGGAATGGAGCTTCCTGGGAAAATGTTGTCCGAGTGGGGCGGTGGTCAGCGAAGAGTAAATTGGAGTCAAATTTCCTTTCAGCGCTTATCCCTTCTTTATTTACCTGTGCACACATATGTTTTCCATAAACATCAAAGTAACAGCAACATATTTTGCAGTGGTGAAAACAGAAAATGTGTCCCTGGTTATTAAAGGTATGTTACATATTGATCTAAGCATGTGCCAGGACTCACCTCCTCATCAGCTGCCACACCAGGGCCAGCGTCAGGGTGGCATTGCCATCGTTCAGGTCCTGCCCACCGATGCCAACGAGAGAGAATTTCGCCGTCGTCTTCCCCAGCTCCACCGCATAGTTGCAGTTCTCCAACTGAGCAGAGAAAACATAGTAGTTGTCAAGAGAAACACACCTTTAGTCTCTCTCCAGAACTGGAGCTGTGTTCTTTTGATCTATGAGCTTCTGAATAGTTGAAGACAGAAACAGTAAATTCTGCCATATGATCATTATTTAGCATTTTTTCAAAGTAAGAATTATAGGAGGAACATACATTTTATTTGAGAATATAGTTTACCTTTTTCATGTTTGTCCCAATCTTGGGATATGGTGGTTTGTTGACTTTGTTGGTCCAGTCGACGGGCACTTTGATCTTTTCATAAAGTTGAAGGATGACCAAGGCGTCCGCTAGATCTCTATAGAGGAAAGATAATCCTTATATAGGTTACCTGACCCTGTGTATGAATACCACTGGTAGGGAGCAGTAAGGTATTGGCATGTTAATTTTTAATATAAATAATTAGCTGCATTTGGTACATACCCATACAGATGATTGACATGTGGGTTCACACCCAGGGAATTCATCCAGTTCCGGAACGTTCTTTCTTCTCGTGTCTCACCTAAACAGAAAAGATGTTGGGTGATTTTATGGTCTCAGGGAGTACAATGTACACTGGACAGAATCCACCCAGCAATCATAACCAACAGATGTCTAGCTCAGCACCCACCTTCCAGCAGCCCCCAATCGATGTCCTCTCCCTCAGGCTTGGTGAGAGATGGGTACTTGTTGAAGAGATTGGCCACAAAGGCCAGGTTGAGTTTGGGGTTGCCGGCGATGACGTCGGCTGGGGTGACAAACTGTCGACAGCCCAGCCTGTCAGCCTGCTGAAGCATGTTCTCTGCCCTTTTCAGGTCATCCTTCTCCTGCAGGTCATAGACACACCACAGGTTCATACCAGGGACGCATTTTATTTATCCCTTCTGAATGTACGTATATTAACTGAACACAATTGATTCTCTGTATATGAAAAGTGTATATTCTCCGTGAAGGTGCTTACACTGAAGCCTGCCATGCTGATGTCTATGCGTGGTTGATCTTCCTCTGTGCCTTTGGGGGAGATTTGGTTGAGAAGGTGGAAATAGGCTCTGGAGTCCTGAAACAGAGACAGACATCTCGTTTGAACCTCAGCATTGGAAAGATATACAAGAACACTGGGATACAAGGTTGTGCAGGCCACATGGGAACAAGACGACACAACAGATAGGTATGTAATGACCATGACGAACAATGGAAATATTAATACTGTACAATGATCTTGATGACACATGTATGAAGCTATTGTCAATTCCTATACATTATGGAAGTTGATCTATGAAGTACCTTTACAGGTTGAAAGGTCTGTCAGCTGAAGAAAAGATACAGTCAGTCAGAAATCTCATAAAGCACGGGCATAAAAACCAAAGATATCAGAGCAAAGAATTGTTTGCTTTGAAAGAATAGAATTAAGAGTCCAGATTCGGTTGAAGCCTTGATTGGCTAAATAAAATTGATTAGACATAGTTCCACCACTTCTTTGTGAGGACAACATAAAACTATTTCACCTTCATTAACCATACAGATACAGTGAAAACGAACCAAACATACATGGACCGTACATCCCTACCTTGATGTCGGAGCTGAAGTTATTGATCTTCTGCCAGCCAGCGTTCTCCAGATGAAAGTTAGCCCAGCGCAACAGCAGCTCCTCTGGAGACAGCTTCATCAGGTCCTCCAGGGTCTCTCCATCTCTCAGCAGAGCAGCCAGGGCTGGGGTCACAGGACATTCACTCAGCTACAGCACCTCAACACTCACTGACCAAAGATTTCTTTAACCATGAAAAGCCACTCCAACACTGAGGACAAACTGGCTTGACGTCATAATGTTGTGATATAAAAGGAAAGAGACCTTTCCTCCTTGTAATGGGTAAATGTACCATGATGAGGAATAACACGGCGGTTAGATACAGGTTCATGAGTCGCCAAGACAGTGATTGTGCTGTGAAAGTCCCTCACCTTCATTTCTGCTGAGCTCAATGTCAGCAAAAAGGCCGATCTTGATGATCTGCCACAGCAGGCCCAGCACCAGGTGGGGCTTCCCCTCCCTTAGGTCCAGGGCCCCGATGTTCACCACGTGGCAGCCAATGGCAGAGGCCGAGTTCAGAGCCAGGTTCAGATTCTCCTGCAGGACGTAGAAACATAAAAAGCTTTGAAGTCCCTTGCAGGAAAGAGAGAAAAACAAACAAGTCCTCCCACATTTGTACATGAAACATAAATAGAGATGACAGAAATTCTATCTATTTGCTAAATCGCTAACAAATCACTACATCGCTAAGGCTGCTTTTACACCGTCAGCCCAAATCTCATATTTTCCCCCCACAAATTGGTCTTTTGACCAATCACATATATTTTTCAGAGCTGATCTGATTGGTCAAAAGACCAATTAGTGATAGAAATATGAGAATTGGGCTGTGTTTCTAGGCAGCCTAAGAATCCCCAATCAGTGTACTGTGTGTGACCAGTCTGGTTGAGTTTGTACAGACCTGTATTGTGAATGGTGTCAGCTTCTTCTTGTTTATGGTCCTCTCGTCAATCGTGTCTGGCACCGACAGGTTGATCATTTTACTACAGGAGCACATAAACAGCTGGCTTATGAGGGGTCCTAATGTTGGGCGACGCAGATATGCCCCATTTCAACCAACCACGTGTAAGGAAAATTAGCTGTGTTAGGGGCTGTAAGTGCAGAATTACACAGAACATAGCGATTTATGTAATTGCGTCTCACCAGAGAACGATGCCGTCGCCCATGGCCTTGAAGAGGGAGTCTGAGTTGGGGTCCATGGGCAGGGCGTGCTTGCAGTCAGGGTCATTCTCCAGCGCTGTGTTGAGCCAGTTAACAAACGCGTACCGCTCCTCCTCTGCACAGGGCAGCACAAGGAAACTCTCAGCCCAACACAACTTTATACACCTTCTCTAACTACACGGGAATAATGTTATGTTTAACATCCAAGGAAACCCAGTTATTGGTTTCGATTGACTAGGGCCCCTAGCGTAGAGTAGGTAATCAATCCACTATGAGATTAGAGAGACAGACAGAGCATGTACCAAAACTCATGAGAAAGGTTCCCTTAAATTAGATCAAAAGGCCTATACACTGAGTGTACAAAACATTAGGAACACCTTCCTAATATTGAGTTGCACCCCCCCAGAACAACCTCAATTCGTCAAGGCATGGACTCCACAAGGTGTTGAAAGCATTCCACAGGGAGGCTGGCCCATGTTGACTCCAATGCTTCCCACAGTTGTGTCAAGTCAGCTGGATGTCCTTTGGGTGGTGGACCATTGTTGATATACACAGAAAAGTATTGAGCACAAAAAAACTCAGTGTTGCAGTTCTTGGCACAAACCGGTGTGCCTGGCACCTACCACCATACCACATCCAAAAGCACTTAAATATTTAGTCTTGGCCATTCACTCTATGAATGGCACACATACACAATCCATGTTTCAATTGTCTCAAGGCTTAAAAATCCTTTAACCTGTTTCCTCCCCTTCATCTACACTGATTGAAGTGGATTTAACAAGTGACATCAATAAGGGATCATACCTTAACCTGTATTCACCTGGTCAGTCTCATGGAAAGAGCACATGTTCTTAATATTTTGTACACTCAGTGTGTATATACACAGTACAGCATACTGTAATGCAATCCCATCAACATTAGTAGAAGGAGACTGAGCAGCTCACCAGAGAAGGAGTGTTGCGTGCCCTCGCTGGACTGCGTAGATGTCCCCCCAATGGCCAGGATCCCCTCCTTCCTGTTAATGGCCTTGCGAAAGCTTTTGGCAATGTCACTGCTCTTCAACTCCTGGAATATCTGCAGTAGAGGGGGCAAAGGGCATTTTAGCTTCAACGGCCAACCTCTTCAAGATCCTAATACATTTTTGCTTACATTATGCACAGTTATTATAATAAGCATTATTACAAGATAAATCAGTGTAAGCCTGCCATGGTATTCATTACGGTTCTCACTGGGGAGGAGCAGTAAAGATAGAAAAACACCAGTGTTTACCAGGAAGCCAAGCGCCTCTGTGAACCAAGCGTTTTTATCCTCCTAATTCAACATGTTACCGGATACTGGACGAAGTCTACACCAGACCACAAACATAGGATCAAGTGGTGTTAGCCTACACTGCCTATGCACAGTAGATAGAGGCCCATGGAAAACACAATAGTATGCATTTTTTATTATTTAACTAGACAATTCTGTAAATAAGAATTTGTTCATAACTATGACGGCCTACACCGGCCAAACCCAGACTACGCTGGGCCAACTGTGCGCCGTCCTATGGGACTCCCAATCACGACCGGTTGTGATACAGCCTTGATTCAAACCAGGGTGTCTGTAGTGACGCCTCTTGCACTGAGATGCAGTGCCTTAGACCGCTGCGCCACTTGGGAGCACAAAATGTACCTTCATAAGTAATAACTCTGTTGTGATTTCATTTACTTTCAATTAAATGGATATGGTTTACTATTATCTTAATCTCAAACTGTACCCACCATATTTTAAATGAAAACAGAGACATGGACTTTCTCCATTTAAAAAAAAAATGTTGTAAATTATAGCAACTGTAAAAATAATGGCACAACTCCGGCTCTTTGATACATACAAAAAAACATAACTGAGGCTAACCCATGCAAAAAAGGCTGATATAAAAATGCCCCCCCCCCCACCAAAAAGTTCCTCTCGTCGGTGAGCTATGAGAAATGGTATAAAATAGAGAGATTAGTAATAATTATTTTATTTTTGGATCCCATTGGTCAAATCATTACTCTAAAAATCATTACTCTAAATGGAGACTGGCACAGGCCAATAAATTACTGTTCTCTCATCATGGGTGAAACGAAATACAGGAACTCACCATCTGACCTCATTTCCTCATTCCTGTGTGTGCTTTAGTGGACACTCAATTGACACGTTAAAGAACTAGTTCACAAGAATTTCAAAGGGGAACTTGATTTCACAAAGGAGACAAAAGATGGTCCCCTTAGTCAGACAGGGATAGGCAGAACTCCCAACAACAAATCCCTCATTAACTGGAACAAACTCGCCAAACCTGACTTGCTGACACCAACTCCCTGAGGATGACTGGCCAAACCTGACTTGCTGAAACCCGACTCCCTTAGGATGACTAACACACAACTGTCAAACATGACTCACCGACAGAAACTCATCAAAGCTGATCTTGTTGTCCTTGTTGCGATCCAGCTTCTGAATGATCTCCCTGACTTTGTAGCCAGGCAGGGGAAGGTTGGCCTCCTTGAACAGTTCATGGAGCTCATAGTCGCAGATGGACCCATTGCCATCGAGGTCTACAAAAGCACAGACAGACCGCAGCGGTTTGAGCATATTTTCTAAATACGTTTCAGCTAACACACAATACTTTTTTGCTAGAATCCTTGGGCTGGTTCGCAAACAATAGAAAAAAGCAGGCAAGGGACGAGAGGTGAACGTCAATAACTAAAAAGTCAGGGACAGTACAATGAAACAGTTGTAGACTTGTAGCCTGTGTGTAATGTAACAAACATGTATTATGAAACAAGCCATACTGGTCGTACTAATGTAGCAAATCAAATCAATCAACTGTAAAATCACAGATGTAGCCGACTCACCAATTTTGCCAAACGCCTCTCGCAGCTCCTCCAGCTCGTCTTTGGAGATCTTTCCTGCCATGTTGATGGAAATGACCGAAGGTGGTCAGTCAAGAGAGGTGGGTCCTGTGCAGACAAACAGGTCGGTACATTAGAGAGAGACAGGGAACAGAAGTCCTGAACTGGTCAGATCATGAAAGGCAGAAGGGGAAATGACAGTAAGGGGATACCATTACACTACTTCCCTTATGAGCAACCCTCTCTGTAACAATACGACCCTCCATGACCTCTTAGCGGGTCTGGAGGAGAAGAGGACACCAGTATTAGTCCTGTCAATGTAGGCCTTGTCCTGCCTGCTGAGCATTTGAATCCTTGTTGCAGTGGGAGGGAACGTAAGATAGTGTCACTTTAGCGTGACAGATGACATTCTGTGGCTCACTTGGCTGGAACCTGAGCTCACACAGACAGACAGAGACAGAGAGAGACACTAGAGCGCTGCTGCCTCACTGACCATTCCCCATCAGCACAGCACATGTCTAATTGGATATTAGGCTACTACAGTATGTTCAAATGAATTATTGATAACAAAACTTGAAGGATGCCACTATTGGTAGGCCTATATAATCAGATTAAGCATGGTTAGTAGGATTCTATTTCTACTCCAATGATGTCTTGTTCTTGGGGGGTGGGGGGCGCGATAGCGGTGAGAGGTCACAACTCAGGAATGAGCCAGCCGTAAATATTTTGGCGATAGTCACCCTTCACATTGAAATATTTGTCTCACTATTCAAGGGCACCAACAAATACCAACCAGATAACAGAATACCAGCAACCCATTCCACACACTTTCATGTTTCCTTCACCAACATTTGCTGATATGTAGGCCCCAGTGATCTCTATTCTTCATGGATAAGTACTTAGTTTAGGCACCGCCACCCCTCCCATGTTGAAGGGGTAGAGAAATGCAGTAAACAGGTCTGTCTATAAAAATAGGCTACATCAGCTGCATACATGTACATTTTTGTCATTTAGAAGACACTCTTATCCAGAGCGACTTAAAGCATCAATTAGGTTTAAGTGCCTTGCTCAAGGGCACAGACAGAATTTCCACCTTGTATGCTTGGGGATTTGACCCAGCGATCTTTCAGTTACTGGCCTAACTCTCTTAACTGCTAGGCTACCTGCCGCCCTGTACTGTTCCCACTCTGTGCCATCCAAAGCTAAACCGGAATAAGCACATTCTCCTTCCATAAAGAGTTCACCCATGAAGGCTTGCACTGACAAAATACTCACAAGTATGAATGCAATTACAATGTTCTTTTTTAACAAATTATTGCTCCCTGAAGACATAGGCTTGGGAATCTGGATTCCACACAATCATGCTTGCAGAACATAATTAATAGGCTTGGGTAGTATACCGTATATACTTTAGGAAAAGCCACAGGATGGCTCTTCAATACCATCAATACCCCAGAGTGCTGAAGCAAGTAAAAATCGTATGTCCTCGGTTGCAACACTAACTACCTAGTTCCAAACTGCCTCTGAAGCACCGTCAGCACAATAACTGTTCGTTAGGAGCTTCATGAAATGGGTTTCCATTGCCGAGCAGCCGCACACAAGGCTAAGATCACCATGTGCAATGCCAAGCATTGGCTGGAGTGTTGTAAAGCTCATCGCCATTGGACTCTGGAGCAGTGGAATGAGTTCTCACTCTTCACCATCGGGCAGTCCAATAGACAAATCTGGGTTTGGCGGATGCCAAGAGAACGCTACCTGACCCATGCATAGTACCAACTGTAAAGTTCTGTGGTGGAGGAATAAATGGTAAGGGGCTTTAAAAAAAAAAGTCCTCTTCATGGTTTGGCCTAGGCCCCTTAGTTCCAGTGAAGGGAAACACTACAGCATACAATGACATTCTAAACAATTCTGTGCTTCCAACTTAAGGGCAACAGCTTTCCCATTCCCATGAGTTTTGAATGAGATGTTTGACAAGCAGGTGTCCACATACACTACATGACCAAAAGTATCAAGATCAAGCAGCAGACAATCCCCTCCTGGATTAAGATCTCTGCTGCCTAATATTTGTTTTGTCTGTGCTGCAAGCTATGTTTTGAGACTTTCATAACTTTATAGGCTGGGTTGTCTGTCCTAGAGGTAAATGTTTGCATGTGCTCGTTAGCATTTACCTAGCATGCGATATGAGAAGTCCTTAGTACTTGTTAGCATTCTGGTAAGTGTTGGTTTTTGGCCTTTTATTACAAAAAAAATTGAATAAATTGCACCCCATGTGTACTACTGATAAAACTGTATATCCCAGGATGGTACAGGCACGGTATGGAGATCTGGACACAGCACAACCCTAACAACTAACATGTCGAATGGGCTATACAATACAGTGAGTCAGTGCATAACAAGCTCTCCTTTCTAAATATAAGTCCTGGGTATGAAGAAATGATCTATGATAATAGATCAATTGATTAGAGAGGCCTAAATCATAAGTCATGACCATAAATAAGATGGCAATATCAGTCAGTTCAGTTCCTCCAATGGGACCATTTTCTCCTAATCTGCATCTGGCATCACAGGCACACATTCAACAGGACGAACAAAGGACAAAAGACAAGACAGAATGTATAATCACTGCCATGAATGAAGATCATTGATTGCCTTGACACTCACATAAACCAAGAGGGCAAAGAGGCGCTTTGGTTTCTGCTTATGACACTCACACTCCTTATCAAGCAGCTGGAAATGAAATTCAGTCAAAACCATACTAGGCAATCGTTTTCCCCCCAGAGAGTAGCAATTTCCTATGTGAGTCATTTCCCCAATAATCAAACCATCTCATTCTGCAAGTTGAAATTCAAAATTACAGGGCGCAAAACTGCTAGAAAAGTCCTACAACATATAGGCAAAAAATGTAGCCTAGCCTGATCAAAATTCACACATCCCTCTCATTTATTTTGTATTGTTTAGCCATTGAAAGACTATACAACGAGAGAAAACATACAACCCTAAGTAAACCTTTGTATTATCATTAGGAAAATTACCAACCATGTGCATGACTATTACTGTGTAACTGTATTTGAGCCTCGCCTGGATGTGAAATGAGGCCACTGGAATCAGACCAGCCATAATAAGGGACTCCAAACATTACCTCATATGCCAACCCCTGTCACACCCCAGACAGAAAGAGAGGGAGAGAAAGCGAACGAATGAGAGAGAGGGGGTGGGGGTTACATACACAGAGCAAAAATGGAGGCGGTAGAGAAGTAGTGTACACACTGTAGAGTATAATCATTACTGGTATAGAAGAATAAGGACATTGTAATGTGAACCATCATGTCTAGACATGGGGATAAACGTTAAGAATAACATCTCTGTCAACACCTAAAAATAGCAGTCCTCAATGGCAGTTGACAGAACAAGCTGTTTTTGGATGGGTGACAAAGTTAAATACATTGGACGGATACAGGTAACAATGTTCTCTGAATAGAAGTACATTTGCATAATAGCATGATCACAAAATGTGATATGATTCAAATGCATTATTCAAATTGACAATGCTTTGCTTAGCAGCAAGTCAACGCCACAATTTACACATAATTATAACATTTTGACATATGGCTAGGCACTCTAAAGACTAGTACAAGACCAGAGGATTTATAGAAAAGTTATTCTGCGACTAATACTAGCCCCACCTCCACGACAATTAGACACTTTGCAGCAGCCGGCGACAGCTGTTAATTGCCACAACATAAAAAACATCTACAAGTTTGAACTGATCTTTCTGACAGTTGAGTCAGATCAGGGGAGGGTTCCCAGATGGTAGAGACAACAGGGTAGAGCCAAGACCACACCTTGCCAGTGCTTCACCCGCCCCGTCCGTGACATGGGAAATGTAAGGCACATAAATAGAATGGGCACCCCTCCCAAGTGTGGTCAAGTTCATGTGCACACACCCAGCGAGCTCCTACAGGAACATGAGGATTTTCTGCACCGTCAGCTTTTCACTTACATGTGATATCTTGAGCCTATTCTAAACTACATGTTCTTTATGACATTATAGTTCAACTTCCTGTCAGCTTGTGTGGGTACAAGATAAGCATAATTATGTTTGCTGACAGGTGACTCACTGACAGATCCTAAAGATCAACAAACCACAGAGTGTGACCTATTCCAACATGGTTAGAAAGAACAGCTTTCTGCCCGTGAAAAACAGCTGACACATTGCTGATGTGCCAATGCTAAAACCAAACTTTGGGCTTAAAGCTGCACTATGCAGAAATCACTCTGCCATTTCCTTTCCAATAAATTTCAGTTTGTGACAAAACAAGCACGTATAGTGTAGATAATCATTGTACCATCTAAACCGCTGTGAAATATATTTTTCATAACCAAACATATTGTATTTTCAGCTGTTTAAAGCTGATGTACAAAACTGAAAGTAAAACAAAACTTAACAAGAAGCAGACATAGCCCACATAGAACAGATATACCGCTTCTTAGACTTGCTTTCAATGTGAATGACCGATCTATAACTAACATTTCTATGTGAATTTGGAAGAGTAGCCCAAAAAGTTACTTATTGCAGCTTTAACTGGCCAAGGCAAAGCTATGTGATTACTCATTTTATGAGTAAGGACAACAAAAATCAGACGATACTAAGACAGAAGAATGAGCCAGCTATAATGCATTCACTCACAGAGAAAGGAACTAGACAAGCCAGGAAAAGATCTTAACCAAAGATTATTTATATACACTACTATACTTCACCTCTTCCTCTCGGTCTTCACTGCACTATAAATAGGTCTAAACATGTCATGCCTAACTTATGTTTACTCCACCACAAAATGCACACATTTGTACAACTGTATGCCCAAAGTATTGTCTATAGGGGTTGTTACTAGCAAATGGATATAAAATATGCACTGTCTAATGACTGTCCTTGCATCCTTAGCTATGTCTATGAATGTGAGTGATTAGCCTACATTTATTTCCCTGGCTCCATCCCTCAGCTTCATACTAAACCAAGTGCTGAGGATGACTTGGGCTTAAACACAATCTCAAGATTGTGGCTTTAACTCACACACATGCATTGGATGAAAAAAAATTGTATGAACAGTGTGGCATTACCTCCCACAAAGTAAAAAAGTAGGCAACAGGTATCAGGCAACAGGTATCCTGCATGCATGGAAAGAATGTAATCAGACTGGTGAGTGAATTCTTGAAGCAGCCAGTTATTTGGTCTACGCATAGCAAGCAGCAAGACATCACCATGGTTGAGAATGTTGCCTACATGGGAGAGAGGATATGTATGATTTCATTAAAGTCAGTCATGTAACAATGATGTCCTCATTATTTTACATTCCTAACCAGCACCAGTCAGCACTAATATTTAGGAAATTTTTCAAATCCCCTATAATATTGAAATATTGCTTCAAAATAAATAGTATAGGTCATGGTGTAATATTTCTGAGGATAATACTTACTTCGAATGTAATTCAAAACATTGCCAATAGAGTCTGGCTGGTATGTACTTATTTGGGTAGGCTACGAACAAAAAAAAGTACGTTTTTGAGGGTGCAGTAGACTATGTGGCACGAGTCTACTCCCTGTTTGACTTTACGGCAGGCTACTAGGTTAGGTCGTACAAACATACCGACACTTTAATAGGCGCGAGATAGAAGAATACTCATCAAACATCCTGTCATGTTGGCAGAAAACAACCAACTGCAGCTGCCTCTTTTCATGGCAGACGCAATTAACGTTAGTTAGCTAACACTACTGATTGTTCTTCCAGGTGCAATGAGTGGGTGGTAAAATGGATGCAAAATGGTATTCCCGTCGTCCTTTCCCGACATATTTTTTAAAATATATTACAATTTTAAAGATCTTAATGTAACCAAATACTACAAAGCCATTTCCCCAAGTAAAGTTGGGACGATTAACGAATAACGTAGCAGGCTAGCTTGGGTTGCTAGCTAAATGGCTAACAGATGCGAACGTACTGCAAGCTAAAAAAAAAAAAAAGAGACGCAAACTAATACTGTAATGGATGAACAATTCGAACGTTTTTAACAAGTTTCAACAAACCATGATGTAATTTTTGAATCTTAAGAATAACTTACTTTAGCTAGCTAGATGCCCCCCAAATTCCACAAAACGTCCAGCTCGAGCCCAGAGACTTCCTCCCTCATCCAGCAAGGCACGGAAAAGTGAGCGGGTGGAATGTATCCCCGCCCGCTGACGAACCATTAGGTGTTCAGAGTAGCCAGAACATTCCAACCCTACCGTTACACTTGTTTACACTGGGGTCGGAACGCCATCATGGTTAGATTAAGAGAGCTGAGCCAGCATGCGATATTGTTCGGAAAACGTTCCTCAAGGCAGGGATGGGATATGCTACTGTACTCCAAATGTTACCTTTATCCAAACTGATACATTGAGAAGATTGAAATACTGCTTGTTGTTCAAGAAAATTGTTGTTTTCATCCTCATGCTAGCTAGTAGCAGCCACCGCAGCCAATAAACAAATTGAAAAGCCGTAATAATGTCTGGCTCATAATAATGTCTAGAACGGAGGAAATGGAAAAGCATCAAACACATGGAAACCATGTTTTTGATGTCTTTGATACCATTCCACCTATTCTGCTCCAGCCATTACTACGAGTGCATCCTCCCAATTTAAGGTGCCACCAACCTCCTGTGATGTAAATACATTTGACTGGTCATGGTTATTGGTCTATAGGTTAATTTGCATAATTTAGTGGAATGAAATTGGCACGTGTGTACAGTATATTCATTATGTATCTTATTTATCACACGCGTACAGAATACAGATAGAGAGCCCTTTGAGCGGAAAATGTGTCAGACAAAGCAAGAGCTGACGCTGGAGCATTTTGTGGGGCTTTCAAGGCAACTGGGAACTCGGAAAAATACGAGGTCAAATCATGACGTCAGTGATCTTCAGGTCGAAAAGTTGGAGCTCTAGAAAGAGTCAGAGATTTCCGAGTTCCCAGTTGTTAACTCAGCATCAAACGGCAACGGAAGGAAGGCTTCATCAGCGTGTCACACACCACTTTGCAATGAGCTGGAGGCAGTACCCATTTTGAAAACATATAATTAATTGTTTGAAACCTGAACGTTTGAATACATATTATGAGGCATGTCTTACCTTGCTTCAAAGTAGCCTATTAGAACTTCTCTCTTTCTAAATTGCTAACAGTTATTTTAATCTATGTCACATGAAACTGCTCGCATGTGCAGTGCCCTTTTGACAATGCTGTTTTCCTGCTAATTACATTATGGAACGAATATTCGGGCCTAGCCTACTGCCTTGTGTGCATTGCTGCGCTTATGTGAAAAAGTATAGTTTATTAACATTTAAAGCTAAACGTTCTGATCTGTTGCATCAGACTCATTGCTTTTGAAAAAAATATTATGTAGCATAGGTTGTACGAATTTGGGATCTATTGCCCGACAACTGTCCCAGAGTCGGTTTGGAATAGGCTAGTTCTTTCTCGACAAGCTGACCAATAAAATAGGTAGCCTAAACTTTTCTACTATAATAGATTGATATACGCTAATGATTTTGCTGTTTGATACTCATCTTATTGGCTGATGAAAAGTAAGTGTGGGCAGTTATTCTAACATGTTTAAAGTACACATCAGAATTCAGTAAGAAGGACCGCAGATCATTGCATCCTTGACTTGCATGTTCTGTTAATATGAATTACCATATTCTAAATATGATTTTTGTCATTCTTAGCACCGTGGATGGATGCACTAATCAGGTTACGCACCCAATGCATATGGGTCCGGTAAATTTCTCAAATGTCTGGTAAATTAAAATGTTGCTGCTCAAATGTCCGGCGCCACATTTTCCTAATTGAAACCCTGCTCCCAAGTGGGAAACTCAGGATCCGACTTCCGCCTAGGTTAGCAAGTCTGAAATTTTTTCAGAGTTTCCGACATGACGTGGACTCGGCATCAATCTAACCATCATGGCGTTCCGACCCAAGAGCAGCTCAGTGTAAACAAGCGTAATGGTAGGGTCCAAATCTTCTGGCTAGTGAGAGCAAATTAATGGCAGTCTGCCCATCACATAGAAGTCATGTTCCCCTGCTCAGGCCAGGCAAGGCCCCAGGCAAAGATGGTGGATAAATGAAGATAGTTCACTCAGGCCGTTTACCTTTTTTTATGGTAAATTCCGGTCTACTTAAATGGGTGTGTCTCCCATAGACACCAAAGCAATCGAGGGGTTGGTTGTTTAGCAACAAAATCGATGCCTGCACAACTATGGGTCAAAAATACGGGGTTGGCTTAGATTGTTGACAACATGTAAACTATATCTCATCGCCAATGTTTATTGAAAAGATAAATACATTTGCACATGGAGCAATTGTCTCTCAAATACATCATTTCAGTTGTTGGTTAGTTAGCTAGCGAAGTTTAGCCATATTTGTATAGACATGACATCAGTCAAAACACCTCAAAACAAGACATGGTATCAAGAACAAGATCAAACTAGCTGAAACGAGCCACCTTTGATTCCCCACATGGCAGCTTGTTGTTATTAGCTAGGATTCCATCCAATTGGCGACAGATTTTCATACAAATATTCTCAAATCTGCATGAAGAAAATATGCACATTTTCCCACCAAATGGCCGTGGTGCAGATAAAAATGCGTGATGACATAGTGCACACAAAAAGTAATTTTCATGTACCGAATAAAAATCTCAAGTTGAATGTGTTTCCATCGCATTTTCAACTCTACCGATAGTTTTGTCTCAAATGTTTCATTAAATAGCAAATGTGCCTACCCTGGTCTTGACATGTGCGCTTAAGCCAACAGCTTGCAGATACAGTGCGGGTAGACTGTGTGGGTTGTATTTGTCAAACGGCAGTCAAGCATCAATCATCATGCCACCAGAATCAGACCCTCGATATTTATTGGAAAGGAGCATCAAGATCACTGTGCACAAATCATAAATGATTTAGTCTGAAGCCTAATTAACTGCATGGTTTCCCGAGTGGTAGTGGGAGGACAACACACTATATCATCGCGTGACTCGAAGTTTAATTCGATATGATGGTTATTATATCAATATTTGCGCATAAAGGCAACATTTCTGTCCAACATTTCCACCAACATTTCTATCATTGTTAATTTTACAGACACAAAAAGATCCCACTATACATTTACATTTACATTTAAGTCATTTAGCAGACGCTCTTATCCAGAGCGACTTACAAATTGGTGCATTCACCTCATGATATCCAGTGGAACAGCCACTTTACAATAGTGCATCTAAATCTTTTAAGGGGGGGGGGGGGGGGGGGGGGTTAGAAGGATTACTTTATCCTATCCTAGGTATTCCTTAAAGAGGTGGGGTTTCAGGTGTCTCCGGAAGGTGGTGATTGACTCCGCTGTCCTGGCGTCGTGAGGGAGTTTGTTCCACCATTGGGGTGCCAGAGCAGCGAACAGTTTTGACTGGGCTGAGCGGGAACTGTACTTCCTCAGAGGTAGGGAGGCGAGCAGGCCAGAGGTGGATGAACGCAGTGCCCTTGTTTGGGTGTAGGGCCTGATCAGAGCCTGAAGGTACGGAGGTGCCGTTCCCCTCACAGCTCCGTAGGCAAGCACCATGGTCTTGTAGCGGATGCGAGCTTCAACTGGAAGCCAGTGGAGAGAGCGGAGGAGCGGGGTGACGTGAGAGAACTTGGGAAGGTTGAACACCAGACGGGCTGCGGCGTTCTGGATGAGTTGTAGGGGTTTAATGGCACAGGCAGGGAGCCCAGCCAACAGCGAGTTGCAGTAATCCAGACGGGAGATGACAAGTGCCTGGATTAGGGCCTGCGCCGCTTCCTGTGTGAGGCAGGGTCGTACTCTGCGGATGTTGTAGAGCATGAACCTACAGGAACGGGCCACCGCCTTGATGTTAGTTGAGAACGACAGGGTGTTGTCCAGGATCACGCCAAGGTTCTTAGCGCTCTGGGAGGAGGACACAATGGAGTTGTCAACCGTGATGGCGAGATCATGGAACGGGCAGTCCTTCCCCGGGAGGAAGAGCAGCTCCGTCTTGCCGAGGTTCAGCTTGAGGTGGTGATCCGTCATCCACACTGATATGTCTGCCAGACATGCAGAGATGCGATTCGCCACCTGGTTATCAGAAGGGGGAAAGGAGAAGATTAATTGTGTGTCGTCTGCATAGCAATGATAGGAGAGACCATGTGAGGTTATGACAGAGCCAAGTGACTTGGTGTATAGCGAGAATAGGAGCGGGCCTAGAACAGAGCCCTGGGGGACACCAGTGGTGAGAGCACGTGGTGAGGAGACAGATTCTCGCCACGCCACCTGGTAGGAGCGACCTGTCAGGTAGGACGCAATCCAAGCGTGGGCCACGCCGGAGATGCCCAACTCGGAGAGGGTGGAGAGGAGGATCTGATGGTTCACAGTATCAAAGGCAGCCGATAGGTCTAGAAGGATGAGAGCAGAGGAGAGAGAGTTAGCTTTAGCAGTGCGGAGCGCCTCCGTGACACAGAGAAGAGCAGTCTCAGTTGAATGACTAGTCTTGAAACCTGACTGATTTGGATCAAGAAGGTCATTCTGAGAGAGATAGCAGGAGAGCTGGCCAAGGACGGCACGTTCAAGAGTTTTGAGTTTTGACTATGTCGAACGAACAAATTATCTTTAGGTATTTAGACAATTGTACCGAAACTTCCTGTTTCCATAACTGCTGTCGTGATTTTTCTTTCATACGGTATGACTTTACTCGCATAAAAACTAGATGGAAACGTGGTTAGAGTTGCTAGCTATCTGGCCATCCAGAATCCCAACAACACACGGACTTCTGCCCTATTGAATCGTGCGCCTCGTTTTCGTGACATTGTCAGCTAACCCGTCTATATTGCAGCTGGGTCTGGTCTACTTCACTGACTTGAAGTGAACCAGAAAAAAACTAAGTGGGATGTCTCGCTTCCTCTTCCGTCTGGCCCAGGGGTGTAACATTGGTCATACAAAATATATATATTCTGTATTTGGAAGAGATGCCTGCCCTTAGTGACTCAATTCCACTGCTCCTGCCACCGCTGCACCACCACTGTCCTTATCAGGCTCTTAGCCTCTGCCTTGCTCATGGAAACCTCAACATCGTACTCCCCATCGCTAACGGCCTGCTTCGATAGTACATCAGATCTGCCTCATTTCACTCCGCCAAAGTAAATCAAAGTAAATCTAGGCTATATACCCATCTATATTAGTCGACCATGGGTTAGGATAATCTCATATAGCCGGTTCTGTCTGCTACGTGAGCTAAATGATAACTACTCTGTTTAGCTTGACTTCCTCCACCCACTGTCAAAGCCAACCGTATGACCATCAACTCTGTCGTGTATACAGCCAGGTGGTCTGTCATACCCCCAGTCAATACGGTGGGTTCGGAACTATTCCGTTTGAGACCCGGGGGCCTCGGCATCAACTCGGACTCGGGGGTGGGGCTTCATACCGGCGGAGCTCTTCCCGAGTCCGGGAGATTCATATTACTCTGGGTTCCGGCTAACACGGAACCCAAACCGGCGGCGCGCGTGCGCCATCGTGCGCTATCATGCATACATTTATTTTGCCCCCCCACACCAAACGCGATCACGACACGCAGGTTAAGCACGGAAATCGACTCTGCCGCTCGAGCATGCTTTTGCGGCACAGTCGATAGCGCGCCGGACCTCGGGCTAGAAGGTCGAGGGTTCGAGACCTGCGCCCTGCTGTTTCATTACACTGGTGTCAGAAGTGGGATCGGACCTTGCATCCACGACAGTGCGTGTGCTTGGCCGGTGAGCGCATTCCTGTAAGACGTAGAGTCGCAAGCTAGCTCGAGGACGCGCTCTTTGAAAGGAGGGAGTAGTGTAACGACCCTGGGTTTATATGCGGAAATCGACTCTGCCGCACGAGCATGCTTTTGCGGCACAGTCGATAGCGCGCCGGACCTCGGGCTAGGGGGTCGAGGGTTTGAGACCTGCTCCCTGCTGTTTCATTACAGTATTACCACGACAACCGGCAACAAAGTTCGTCTTTCAATCACCCACGTGGGTATAACCAATGAGGAGATGGCACGTGGGTACCTGCTTCTATAAACCAATGAGGAGATGACTTTCAGCGCGATCTTCGTCAGAAATAGGAACGACTTCTATTTTAGCCATTGGCAATGGCATACGCTCGTTGGCGCGCGCGAGCAGTGTGGGTGCAATAAATGAATAACATGGATTTCTAAATTTATTTTGCAACGCTCGCGCACGCGACGTGTCCCGTCTGGTCAGCATGTAATGGTACTTGGGTCGAGTCCACTTCAGCATATCTGTCTGTCCCGATAATTTTTTTCAGAAGTAGGCCATATGAGGTTTTTATTTGGCAGGTGATAGAATAATAAAAAAACGAATTAATGTAATAATTTCACCTCTAAAATTGGTCCCATTAGTCTATTAGATGGAGAAGGACCCTAGATAATCTATGCTATAAATTAATTAGATTTTACAACTTTTTTTTTTGGAACACCACTCACACTAATTCTATTCATTTCAGTGCTTTGGCCATTCCTGGCTTAATATAGTGTTATTAGCGATATTTAGGCATATGCTGGTGGCTATGTTAATTAAAAGACGACTTGGGATAGATGATCCACGACAAACAGCACATCTCAATGTCATAGGCCTATTTTTCTAAGGTAGACCTATCTGTAAACGACGATACATCATAACAAAATACACCATATGAGTGGCCCAATGTAGTTTTATGGACCTTCTAAACTGTCGAGAATAAACCCATAACTGATACAAATGGTTGTATTATCGAGGCTTTATTTCGGCATGAAACACAAAAGGCCGTTTGAGTGGTTATTCAAATTAGCCTACATCGCTGCAGTTTACAGCCTAGACAATAATTGTGTACTAAACGCTCAAAACGTCATGATTGGGTTTGATTCCCGGGCCGTGAACGGAAAATGAATGCATGCATACTGTCGCTTAGGATAAAAGCGTCTGTTGATGTCACATTTATTATTTTTTGCACACCTCATATTTGTGATGCATCGAACATTTACCTGCATGGAACTGTTGACATTCTGCGCATTCTGAAAGGAGAAATTCTCATGTATTGTTTATGTTTATGTTGTTCATAGTTCGGTTGATAGCTGCAATATTACTACCTACGTTTAATATAATATTACTACCTACATTTAATATTCACTTTTTTTTTTAAAGGGGGGGGGGGGGGGGGGGGGGGCATTGCTGGGCTGATTCTGTCCCTAAAATTGCAGCTTTGGCTCAGTTCAGGCTGCCAGATCCGGACCAAGTCTGTACCGTATTTCATTTCAGACTCAGGCTGGCAGTTTTAGATCTGGCATGTCGGAATCAGGCCAGGTGGGGGCCAGACATTTTGTGCTACCTGGGACGTTTCCTGACTGCAACCCCACTTTCCTAAACAACAAAGGCTATCCCAGTCCGACATGTCCTTGGGTCTTTTGATCCATCTGTGTATATGGGCATAAAATCCTGATATACAGTATCCAGTCATCTTTTAAATAACTTGCATGGATCAAACCCCTCCCTGTCTTTCGGTAATCTCTCCAACACTTGTAAATCAACTACTGGAGGTGGGAGTAGCCATGGTGGTGGACTCACAGGGATAGGTACCATGGGGCTGAACTCCCTGCCAAACAGTCCCATCTGCCTTGCCTGGGTATCAGCCACCCATCCAAAGCTTGTATTCTGTCCACAATCCATATCCCTGTAAGTTAACCCAATAGTTAATTGCCAGCTGTTGTTTTCTAATATGTAATGGAGTCTCCCCCATCCCCACCTGTAGAGCTGACTCTGGAGAGGTCTGAAAGGCCTCACTACATATTCTGAATCCTTGCGTCTGTATGACATCAAGCCTTTTCAGTGATGTCCTGTCTGCCGAATCATACACTATACTTTGTTACAGTCTATTACAGATGGAATCAAAGCAACATACATGGTCCTCAGTGAGAAATGCCCAGCCACTAACTCATCCCTGTGCATCACATATAGATATTTTTTTTACATTTTCCTACTACTCCCTCAATGTGTTCTGCCTAGGTCCCGGTTTCCCGATAGCGATGGAATTTAGGCTTAAGAGTGTTTTAAAGATGCATATTTCCTACAACTGCTGAAGACATAACATGCATTTATGTCCCAAAACACCACAGAGCAGCCTGGTCTCATAGACTAGATGTAACATAGTAGATGTAAATCCAAGACAATCATATTAGTATGATATGTTACGTTTGGGATGGTTACATAAGACAGAGATTTACTTAGGGTGGTTCCTCAGGATGGAGCAGTGGGTGTATAACTAATGTGAATGTCCAGCAACCCAAAGGTTGTGAGTTCAAATCTCATCATGAACAACTTTAGCATTTTAGCTAATTAGCAACTTTTCAACTACTTACTACTTTCTAGCTACTTTGTAACTACTAAGCATGTTAGCTAACCCTTCCCCTAACACCTAACTCCTAAACTTAACCCTAACTTGAACCCATAACCCTAACCTCTAGCCTAGCTAACGTTAGCCAGCTAGCTAGAATTCGTGACATATTATATGTTTTGCAAATTCGTAACATATTGTACATTTTGCACATTCATATCATACAAAATGAGTGATAAACATCCGCAAATGAATACATACCAGACGAAACATAACATACAAAATGGAGTGTCACGGATTTACATACAGAATAATACGAAATGCTCTGAGACCATTGTACATTTTGTTAATTCATAACATATTGTAACGACCCGGTATTGTGTTCTGTGTTTGTGGGTGTGTTATGGTTCTCATGGCTACTAGCAGGGGTTAAATATGTCAGGACAGATGGAAAGGTTGGGGGGGTATGATGGGTAATCCCGCGGGGTTTGGAAATGCATAAATAGGGATTACTGTCTCATCTCTCTCTCTTCTGTTCGGGGCCTTGATCTGTTCCTATGAGAGTGACCCTTAACTCGACATGGTATAATTGTGTACGTTCGGCATTTAGCGGCGTGGGCTGTGGCCTGAACAATAGCCCAGTTTAGGAATAAACCTGTGTTCTGACCTGCACACCTAGAGTCCTTCTCTTTTCTCCTTATGACCCAGCCGGGTCATTACATTGGCGTCAGAAGTGCTTTCGAACTACGGGATCGAGACTAGGCGAGTTAGCTGTTCAGTATAGGCCGGGTTGGCTTTAGCGTGACTCGCATCTACGGTCATGATGCTTGGGGCGAGGCGGAAAATTAAGGAAGAGTCGGACAAAGTGTCCGTTGTGGGCTCGGGGGTACCCGGTCGGGAGGGTCGGGCGGCGACTGCCGTAGAAGAGCTGGAGAGCCACATGGCGGGAGTTAAATTGTCAGTCAGCAAGATGGCAGAACTGGCGGGTTTTCCTTCACACCGCTCGAGAGCAGACGTCACGGCGACGGGGATATCGACGTCACCGGGTGCGGAAATGGCTGGACCTGCTTATGTAAACAGAGATGGCAGCGGCCTATTGCCATTAGCCACGGTAGCGGCTAAACTACCAAAGTTCAATGGACAAGGTAAATGGGAAGTTTTTTTCACTCAATTCGAGTTGTTGGCTAGAGCCGGGAGGTGGTCTGACGAGACGAAAGCGTTACAGCTTGCCCTGAGCCTGGCAGAGGAGGCGTCGGAATGCCTGTTAACGCTAGCCCCGGACGAGAGGGGCGACTACGGTGCGCTAGTGGAGGCATTGGGGGGCCGTTTCGGCAGCGACGCGCAGCCCAACATGCTGCGGATTGAACTGAGTAACAAAAAGAGACTTCAGGGGGAATCATTAAAGGCGTTGGCAAGTGGTATTCTGAGCCTGACCAGGCGGGCTTATGCAACTATGCCGATTGGGGTGCAAGACGAGCTGGCACGGGACAGTTTTATTAGAGCGCTCTCTTCCACCGAACTGGGTAAGCATGTTCAGATGGCGGACCCACCATCTCTGCGGGCTGCAGTGGAGATAGCCAGGAAGAGGGAGCTGATCTGGGGTGAGGGAGTGAGAGTGGAAGTCGCCAGTCAACCAGAGGTGAGAGCAGCGTTGGCTGGGGTGCCAGGGGTCACAAAACCAGAGTGGGTTGACGAGTTGGGCGGGCTAGTCAAGACTGCTTCGCTTGTCATGGAGAGGGGCTCCAGGCAACGTCGCAGTGTCAGCTCAACTCCTATTGTCTGCTGGGGTTGTGGCCAGCCTGGCCACATTCAGCGGGAGTGTGGCAGATTCTCCCGTCACCAGGGAAACGACAGCGGGTTCTCGCGCAGGGGGCAGCGCGGGCCCCCCCCCCGCCCCCGAACCCACTGTAAGCAAAAGAGGTACCCAGCAGCGCAGACAAGAGGGTGGGGACCTGCTCCCCCAGGGTGTAGCTGCCGCCGTGTTTCCTAGTCCGGTAGTTGTGGTGGGACGTACCACCGTTGGGGACTTCTGCAATGTCATCATCAAGGTAGAGGGGGTGGAATGTTTGGCCCTGGTCGACACGGGCTCTACAGTAACCCTGGTGAGACCAGACATACTACCTTTTGGGGTGCGGATGGAGCCGACCCTTGTCCAGCTACGGACTGTCACGGGGGAGCTAGCCCCCATGTTAGGGAAGTGTCAGCTATCTGTGACTGTGGGGGGGAGAACTGTGGGGTGTCCGGTGTGGGTAGCAGCGGTGCAGGACCCCTGTATACTGGGAATGGACTTTTTGAAAAACTGTGGGGCTCAGTTGGACTTAGCGTCGGGCACTTTGAGGCTGTCGGGGGGGCCCACAGTGGGAATGTCGCCTTCGGGAGGGCCAGCAGGGGGCAGGGCTGTCCCTCCGTCTTCCTCCAAGCTTGCAGAAACTCCACCGGTCATCCCGGCTGCTCCCTTGGTCGTTGTGCCATCCCAGCAGCTGTCTCCGGCGGCGACGGCCTTCACTCCCCATCATGGTGCAAGCACAGGCAGCCCAGTAGCCCAAAACACACTGGCTCCTTCACCCCATCAGCCCGACGGGGGGAAGGAGGAAGCTATCGACGCCGTCGAGGCTGTGTGGCTGAAGAACTGTCAGGGTCTGGATGAGAGACAACAGAGACAGTTAAAGCAGCTGCTGTTGGACTTTAAAGATAGCTTCGCTTGGGGGGAAGATGAGGTAGGACAAACGCACCTAGTTCAGCACGAAATAGACACTGGGGACGCCCGACCCATTAAAATTCGGCCCCGTCGTATCCCCCTTGCCAGGAGGGAAGCAGCAGACACAGCTATTGTTGACATGTTGCGGGCTGATTTCATTGAGCCATCAGATAGCCCATGGTCCGCGCCGGTCGTCATGGTGCCTAAGAAAGGGGGTAAACTTAGGTTTTGTGTTGACTACAGGGGCCTAAATTCTGTCACCACTAAAGACTCTTATCCCCTACCGAGGATTGATGAGTCGCTAGACCACGTGAGAGGGTCCTCGTGGTTCTCCTCCCTTGATCTGCGCAGTGGCTACTGGCAGGTGCCCCTCTCGCCAGGGGCACGTGAAAAAACGGCCTTCTCCACAGATAGGGGCCATTGGCAGTTCAAGGTGCTGTGCTTCGGGCTCTGTAATGCTCCTGCCACCTTTGAGAGGCTCATGGACAGAGTGCTGGCGGGGGTTCCGAGAGACGAGTGTGTTGTGTACCTAGACGACATATTGGTGCACGGCACATCGTTTGAGGGGGCACTGGGGGCAATTAGGCGAGTGTTGGAGAGGATCTCGGGGGCGGGGCTAAAATTGCATCCGGGAAAGTGCCATTTCATGCAAAGGGAGGTGGCGTTCCTGGGGCATCAGCTGGGTGGTGAGGGCATCAGCACGATGCCAGACAAAGTAGAGGCTGTGAGGGGGTGGCCAGTTCCAGGGGGGAAAAAAGAGGTTAAGAGCTTCCTGGGGCTGGCATCCTACTATCGTAGGTTTGTGAAGGGGTTTGCGGGGGTAGCGGCTCCTTTGAACCACCTTCTCAAGGAGGACACTGTTTTTCAGTGGACCGAAGAGCACCAGCGGGCATTTGAGGCCCTCAAACGTGCCCTGATGGAGGCCCCTGTCCTGGCCTCACCAGACCCGAACCGTCCGTTCATCCTGGACACCGACGCAAGCAATGAGGGTTTGGGGGCTGTGCTGGCTCAGCGTGGTCCTGATGGGGAACACGTAGTAGCTTATTACAGCAGAACTTTTGATAAGGCTGAAAAACGCTACTGCGTGACAAGGAGAGAGCTTTTGGCTGTCGTGGCAGCAGTACGCCATTTCAAGTACTACCTGGGGGGCCTGCCGTTTGTGGTCCGGACGGATCACTCCGCCCTGCAGTGGCTTCTCTCCTTCAAGGAGCCAGAGGGTCAGATTGCCCGCTGGCTGGAGGAGCTGCAACCCTACGACTTCCAGGTGGAGCACAGAGCCGGCCTTCGCCACAGCAATGCAGACGCCTTGTCCCGCCGCCCGTGTGCTGAGGATGGCTGTGGGTACTGCGCCAAACGGGTGGAGCGAGAGAGAGAACTGTGCAGGGAGGAGGGAGTCACCGCCACGGTGAGTCAGCTGAGTGTGACAGAGTGCCGGGAGCTTGAGGCTGTGGACGTTGGGGAGTGGAGGCGTCGCCAGGAGGAGGACGCAGAGCTGCGTCCTGTGCTGCGGTGGGTGGAAGAGAGAAGACGACCGCCGTGGGGGGAAGTAGCCCCTCTATCACCAGTCACCAAAGGACTGTGGGCTAAATTCACAGTCCTTAGAGTGGCTGAGGGAGTGCTCCAGAGGGGGTGGAAAAAGCCAGCGACTGGAGAAATTACGTGGCAGGTAGTGGTGCCCAAAAGGCTGCAGGGGAGCGTGTTACAGCAGCTTCATGGGGGAGTAGGCGCAGGGCATTTTGGGGTCTCCAAAACGTTAAAGCGCGTGCGTAAAGGCTTCTATTGGGCCAGGCACAGGAGGGATGTTGAGGACTTTTGTAGGCAGTGCGACGAGTGTGCTGCTAAAAAAGGACCTCCAGGTCAGTCACACGCCCTCCTACAACAATTCCCAGTAGGGGAGCCCATGGAGAGACTGGGGGTAGACATAGTAGGGCCGTTTCCAACCACAGACAGCGGTAATAGGTGGATTCTAACCGCTATGGACTACTTCACCAAGTGGCCGGAGGCTTACGCTCTCCCAGACCAGGAGGCAGAGACAGTAGCTGATGCGTTGGTGGGGGGAATAATCAGTCGGTTTGGGGTGCCACAGTCTATTCACAGCGACCAGGGGAGAAACTTCGAGTCACGGGTGTTCTCAGAGTTGTGTAGACGGTTAGGCGCGGAGAAGACGAGCACTACTCCGCTTCACCCCCAGAGTGATGGGCTGGTGGAAAGATTTAACAGAACATTAGCACAGCAGCTGGCCATCGTTACCTCAAAACACCAGAGAGATTGGGACACCCACTTACCGTTTATTCTTATGGCGTGTAGGTCGGCTGTTCAAGAATCGACTGCGTGCTCCCCAGCACTACTAATGTTAGGTCGTGAGTTGCGCACCCCAGCCGAACTGATGTTTGGCCACCCTCCTGATAATGACGACGGGGTTTTGCCTGGCCCGAACTATGTGTGTCGTCTGCAGAACCGGTTAGAAGCGGCTCACACCTTCGCAAGAGAGCAACTCGAGAACGCAGGGGTGCGCCAAAAGCGCCACTACGACTCGCGCGCTAGGGGGAGGCACTTTGGAGCGGGAGAATGTGTGTGGCTTCACAACCCCACTCGCAAGAAGGGGCGGTGCCCAAAGCTGGACAGTGCATGGGTGGGGCCGTGTCTGGTGATAGAGAGAGTGGGGGAGGTGACGTACCGGGTGGAGGTCCCCCCACGGAGCAGGAAGGTGGTGGTCCACCGGGATCGATTGGCACCCTACAGAGGGAGGAAAACGGTAGGGAATGGGAGTGAGGTCTCTGATGTGAGCCCACGGGAACAGTCTAACGAGGAGACTCTAGCGCAACCTGAGCCTGGGGAGGGGGCTGCTTCTTCGGAGGGCGCTGGAAATGACATTGGGGCAGAGGAGTGTTCTGGGGGTTCACCGGTGAGAGTCACGGGGAGGCCCAAGAGACTGATGCGACCTCCGGGTCGTTTTAAGGATTTTGTTGTGTAACCCTAGGGGCTAGGGTTTAGAAAGGGGGGGCTATGTAACGACCCGGTATTGTGTTCTGTGTTTGTGGGTGTGTTATGGTTCTCATGGCTACTAGCAGGGGTTAAATATGTCAGGACAGATGGAAAGGTTGGGGGGGTATGATGGGTAATCCCGCGGGGTTTGGAAATGCATAAATAGGGATTACTGTCTCATCTCTCTCTCTTCTGTTCGGGGCCTTGATCTGTTCCTATGAGAGTGACCCTTAACTCGACATGGTATAATTGTGTACGTTCGGCATTTAGCGGCGTGGGCTGTGGCCTGAACAATAGCCCAGTTTAGGAATAAACCTGTGTTCTGACCTGCACACCTAGAGTCCGTCTCTTTTCTCCTTATGACCCAGCCGGGTCATTACAATATAATACGAATTATAATTTGTAACATATTTTTTTTTTAAATGGTTGATGGACAACCACAAATTAATACATACCAATAAGAAACGCAACATTTCATATTAAATGATGGATCTCTGATTTATTTACAGAATGATAGGAAATGCTCTGAGACCAGTGTTGTGCAGAGAAAACGTTCGCTAAGTGCGTCGTTGAGGCATGATGTGTCGATACTGATAGGATCGAAAGAAAGGCAGCTCTGGTCTCAGCTTTCTCCTTTCAAAATGTACTTAACATTAGAATTATTCCACAATACTGACGGCGGATCAGCCCCTACCTAGAGAGATATTATCACCTATGGCTGCAAATATTGTGACAGCTTATTCTATTGCTTACTCTATAATAATGCACTAAATCAAGGTTTAACACATCATTGCGCCGACTTTTACATATCGTTTTTTGGTGGCTACAGCAAAGATGCAGATGTCACTTGGTTAGCTAGCAAGAAATGTAAATCACTTTGCTAGCTAGCTATGCTGATGCAAAATGTATTTGGCATCGATTAAATGGCTGTTCAGGCAGGCAAGTTCCCACTCCGTTGTCAAAACCTGGGTTGGGAAAAACATGCATTGGCAGGCAAGCTGCAGAAGGGTGAGCAGGCTACTTACTATTCCCCATCGTCTATCTGTGCAATATTGACAGCCAACTACAAACTGAAAAAGTTTGAGAGGGTTTATCTACTGTTCCCTCGTTAGATTACTGTGGTTAAGCCACCCACTCTGACGTTTACTTCTGAATTTTTTAAAATATATATATATTTTTTTTTAAATATATATTTTCTTCTTCTGAATGTAGTGAGCAAATACACAACACCTTACGGTATCGTGTGTTTTCTGGTAGGGAAACTGAGTCGGATGCACGCAGAGATAGAGTAGAGAAGACAGCTACAAATCATTCGAAGCAAACAGTTTGAATCACACTTATTCAATCATCCATAATAAAAAGTATACCAAATCGTTTATTTCAGCCTAACGGGGGTGCCTTTCCGCAAATGTTAAATTGTTAAAGCAAGATGTAAATACAGTCATGACATACAAACACTACAAACAGCACACAAAGTAGATTTGTTTAATACTACGAAAAAACACTGTGTGACCCTGTTTTAGCCCACTGCAGTAAAAAGGTAATGGATTTAATTGTCATTGTTTGTCAACACTCTACACTTCAAAAATCTTCAAACTATGTCAAATTGACAGCAGCATATCACCCTGCTGGCTTGCCTCTTAACCTAATCAGGGTTGCTCCTGGTCAGTTGCAGAATGGGAGACCAGCTGCTGCTGGAAGTGGTGTTGGAGGGCCAGTAGGAGGCACTCTTTCCTCTGGTCAAAATAATAAAATTACAATATATGCCCCAGGGCAGTGATTGGGGACATTGCTCTGTGTTGGGGGATGTCTTTCGGATGGGAAGTTAAATGGGTTTCCTGACTCTCTGTGGTCGCTAAAGATCCCATGTCACTTATTGTAAGAATAGAGATGTTAACCCTGGTGTCCTGGCTAAATTCCTAATCTGTCCCTCATACCATCATGGCCACCTAATCATCCCCAGCTTCCAATTGGCTCATTCATCATTGTAACTATTCCCCAGGTCATTGCTATAAATTAGATTGTGCTTTCAGTCAACTTACCTGGTAAAAAAATGGTCGTTGATCATGGCTAGACAACCATTTTCAAGTCTTGCATAGATTTTCAAGCAGATTTAAGTCAAAACTGTAACTCGGCCACCACTATGCTTGAAAATATGGAGAGTTGTACTCAGTAATGTGTTGTATTGGATTTGCCCCAAACATAACACTTGTATCAGGACAAAAGTGAATTGCTTTGCCACATTTATTTGTAGTATTATTATCAATCAATCACATTTATTTACATCCGCCGATCACAAAGGGCTGTATAGAAACCCAGCATAAAACCCCAAACAGCAAGCAATGCAGATGTAGAAGCACAGTGGATAGGAAAAACTCCCTAGAAAGGCAGAAACCTAGGAAGAAACCTAGAGAGGAAGCATGCTCTGAGGGGTGGCCAGTCCTCTTCTGGCTGTGCCAGATTGAGATTATAACAGTACATGGCCAACATGTTCAAATGTTCATAGATGACCAGCAGGGTCAAATAATAATCACAGTGGTTGTAGAGGGTGCAACAGGTCAGCACCTCAGGAGTAAATGTCAATTGTTTTTTCATAGCCAAGCATTCAGAGTTAGAGACAGCAGGTGCGGTAGAGAGAGAGTTTGCCTTGTTGCAAACAGGATGCATGTTTTGGAATATTTTTATTCTGTACAGGCTTCCTTCTTTTCACTGCCAATTAGGTTAGTATTGTGGAGTAACTACAATGTTGTTGATCCATCCTCAGACATCAATCTCTGTAACTGTTTTAAAGTCACCATTGGTCTCATGGTAAAATCCCTGAGCAGTTTCCTTCCTCTCCAGCAACTGAGTTAGGAAGGATGCCTGTATCTTTGTTGTGACTTGGTGTATTGGTACACCATCCAACGTGTAAATAATAACTTCAACATGCTCAAAGGGATATTCATTGTCTGCTTTTTTATTTTTACCCATCTACCAATATGTTCCCTTCTTTGCATGGCATTGGAAAACCTCCCTGGTCTTTGTAGTTGAATCTGTGTTTGAAATTCACTGCTCAACTGAGGGACCTTACAGATAATTGTATGTGTTGGGTAGAGATGAGGTGGTCATTCAAAAACCATGTTAAACACTATTATTGCACACAGTGTGAGTTCATGCAACTTATGTGACTTGTTAAGCACATTTTTTGTCCTGAACTTACCATAAGGGGTTGATTACTTATTGACTCAAGACATTTCAGCTTTTCATTTTTTTAAAATAATAAAACATTATTCCACTTTTATATTATGGGATATTGTGTGTATAGGCCAGTGACAAAAAATATAAATGTAATGAATTTTGATACAGATTTAACACAGTAAAATAGGATGGTAAACACTCCCACTAGTACATCACAGTGAACTTTGAGTGATTTTAATTAAGGCATTCATTCATGCAGACATGTGACAATGTTTACCATCCAATTTTACTGTGTTAAAATTAAAATGATAGTCCATCAAATTGCACTGTAATATAAAGTAAACTAGTGTTTTTCCTATATTGTAGCTGGCATGTGGATTAGGGACAATGGATTAGTGATCTACTAGTGGCAAACGTGTGACCAATTGTTTAACATCCATTTTTACTGTTTTAAAATTGAATTATGTTCCCTCGAAGTTCACTGTAATATACTGTAAACTAGTGTTTTTCCAATGTTGAAGCTGTCCTAGTATGGGCATGTTATACTGAATCAATAAGGCAGGAGGAGGTGTGATATATGGCCAATATACCAAGGCCAAGGGCTGTTCTTATTCACGACGCAATGCGGAGTGCCTGGACGCAGCCCTTAGCCGTGGCATATTGACCACATATCACAAACCCCCAAGGTGCCTTATTGCTATTATAAACTGGTTGCCAACGTAATTAGATCAGTAAAAACAAATGTTTTGTCACACCCATGGTATACGGTCTGAAATACCATGGCTGTCAGCCAATCAGCATTCAGGGCTCGAACCACCCAGTTTATAATTTGCAATGTTAATGACAATGGATTAGTGATGTACGAGTGGCAGACGTGACAAAATGTTTACCATCCATTTTTACTGTTTTCGAATGTAATTTAAATCACTGAAAGTTCACTATAATATACAGTAAACTAGTGTTTTTCCAATGTTGTAGCTGGCATAATATGGGCATGTTATGCTTTGCATTAAAAAGTACAATGGATTGGTGATCTACTAGTGGCAGACACAGGGATTGGAACCAAAATTATTTTCCAATCGTTTCGTTCTAAACAGAACCATTATTGTTTTTGTTCCATTCCACTGTTCCAGCAAAATAATGTTCTGAACCGGTTCGAAACTGTAACGTCCTGACCAGAGTTCTTATGTGTTTTGCTTGTTTAGTGTTGGTCAGGACGTGAGCTGGGTGGGAATTCTATGTTGTGTGTCTAGTTCGTCTGTTTCTGTGTTCAGCCTAATATGGTTCTCAATCAGAGACAGCTTTCAATCGTTGTCCCTGATTGAGAATCATATATAGGTGGCTTGTTTTGTGTTGGGGATTGTGGGTGGTTGTTTCCTGTCTTTGTGTTTTGTCTGCACCAGCTAGGACTGTGACGGTTAGTTCGTTTGTTATTTTGTATAGTGTCTATGTCTAACGTTAGTAGCTTGTGTATTGCACTTTTGTTTGTAGCTTCACGGTCGTTTGTTGTTTTGTATTAGTTTGTCAGTATCTTGTCTTTGTGTTAATTAAATTCATGGAAAATTACCACGCTGCACATTGGTCCTCCGATCCTTCTCTCCTCTCCTCGTCCGAGGAGGAGGAAGAGCTAGACTGCCGTTACAGAACCACCCACCAAACTCGGACCAAGCAGCGTGAGTACGAGCAGCAGCGGCCCACTACACAGGAATCCTGGACATGGGAGGAAATTCTGGAGGGTAAAGGACACTGGGCTCACATTGGAGAATATCGCTGCTCTCGGGAAGAGATGGAGGCAGCTAAAGCCCAGGAGCGGTGGTATGAGGAGGCAGCACGGAAGCGTGGCTGGAAGCCCGTGAAGAAACCCCAAACATTTCTTGGGGGGGGGGAGGCTAAAGGGTAGTGTGGCGAAGGTAGGTAGGAAACCTGCGCCCACTTCCCATGCTTACCGTGGAGAGCGGGAGTACGGGCAGACACCGTGTTATGCGGAAGAGCGCACGGTGTCTCCTGTACGTGTGCATAGCCCGGTGCGGGTTATTCCACCTCCCCGCACTGGCCGGGCTAGATTGAGCATTGAGCCAAGTGCCATGAAGCCGGCTCTACATATCTGGCCTCCAGTACGTCTCCTCGGGCCGGTGTACATGGCACCAACCTTACGCATGGTGTCCCCAGTTCGCCAACACAGCCCAGTGCGGGTTATTCCACCTCCCCGCACTGGACGGGCTACGGGGAGCATTCAACCAGGTAAGGTTGGGCAGGCTCGGTGCTCAAGGGAGCCAGTACGCCTGCACGGTCCGGTATATCCGGCGCCACCTTCCCGCCCCAGCCCAGTACCTCCAGTTCCAGCACTCTGCACTCGCCTTATGGTGCGTGGCCCCAGCCCAGTACCACCAGTGCCTACACCACGCACCAGGCTTCCAGTGCGTCTCCAGAGGCCTGTTCCTCCTCCACGCACTCTCCCTATGGTGCGTGTCTCCAGCCCAGTGCCTCCAGTTCCGGCACCACGCACCAAGCCTCCTGTGCGTCTCCAGAGCCCTGTACGCACTGTTCCTTCTCCCCGCACTCGCCCTGAGGTGCGTGCCCTCAGCCCAGTACCTCCAGTTCCGGTACCACGCACCAGGCCTATAGTGCGCCTCGAGAGTCCAGTGTGCCCTGTTCCTGTTCCCCGCACTAGCCCTGAGGTGCGTGCCCTCAGCCCAGTACCACCAGTTCCGGCACCACGCACCAGGCCTACTGTGCGCCTCAGCAGGTCAGAGTCGGCCGTCTGCCCAACGCCGCCTGCACTGCTCGTCTGCCCAGCGCCATCTGAGCTGCCTGCCTGCCCAGCACCATCTGAGCCATCCGTCTGCCCAGCGCCATCTGAGCCATCCGTCTGCCCAGCGCCATCTGAGCCATCCGTCTGCCCAGCGCCATCTGAGCCATCCGTCTGCCCAGCGCCATCTGAGCCATCCGTCTGCCCAGCGCCATCTGAGCCATCCGTCTGGCCAGCGCCATCTGAGCCATCCGTCTGGCCAGCGCCATCTGAGCCATCCGTCTGCCCAGCGCCATCTGAGCCATCCGTCTGCCACGAGCCTTCAGAGCCGCCTGTCTGTCCCGAGCCATTAGAGCCGTCCGCCAGTCAGGAGCCGCTATAGCCGTCCGTCAGTCAGGAGCCGCCAGCCAGTCAGGAGCTGCCAGAGCCGCCAGCCAGTCAGGAGCTGCCAGAGCCGCCTTCCAGTCATGAGCCGCCTTCCAGTCATGAGCTGCCTTCCAGTCATGAGCTGCCCTCCAGTCATGAGCTGCCCTACAGTCATGAGCTGCCCTACAGTCAGGAGCTGCCACTCAGTCCGGAGCTGCCACTCAGTCCGGAGCTGCCACTCAGTCCGGAGCTGCCACTCAGTCCGGAGCTGCCACTCAGTCCGGAGCTGCCACTCAGTCCGGAGCTGCCATTCAGTCCGGAGCTGCCATTCAGTCCGGAGCTGCCATTCGTCCTGAGTTGCCCCTCTGTCCTGAGTTGCCCCTCTGTCCTGAGTTGCCCCTCTGTCCTGAGTTGCCCCTCTGTCCTGAGTTGCCCCTCTGTCCTGAGCTACCTCTCTGTCCTGAGCTACCTCTCTGTCCTGAGCTACCTCCTAAATCATGTGGGGGCCTTGGGGAGGATTCTTAGGCCAAGGTCGTGGGTGAGGGTCGCCACTCAAAGGACGCTAAGGAGGGGGACAAAGACAGTGGTGGAGTGGTGTCCTCGTCCACCGCCGGAGCCGCCACCGCGGACAGTTGCCCACCCAGACCCTCCCCTTGAGTTTTAGGGGTGCGTTCGGAGTCCGCACCTCGGGGGGGGGGGTACTGTAACGTCCTGACCAGAGTTCTTATGTGTTTTGCTTGTTTAGTGTTGGTCAGGACGTGAGCTGGGTGGGAATTCTATGTTGTGTGTCTAGTTCGTCTGTTTCTGTGTTCAGCCTAATATGGTTCTCAATCAGAGACAGCTTTCAATCGTTGTCCCTGATTGAGAATCATATATAGGTGGCTTGTTTTGTGTTGGGGATTGTGGGTGGTTGTTTCCTGTCTTTGTGTTTTGTCTGCACCAGCTAGGACTGTGACGGTTAGTTCGTTTGTTATTTTGTATAGTGTCTATGTCTAACGTTAGTAGCTTGTGTATTGCACTTTTGTTTGTAGCTTCACGGTCGTTTGTTGTTTTGTATTAGTTTGTCAGTATCTTGTCTTTGTGTTAATTAAATTAATGGAAAATGACCACGCTGCACATTGGTCCTCTGATCCTTCTCTCCTCTCCTCGTCCGAGGAGGAAGAGCTAGACTGCCGTTACAGAAACCACCAAAAAGTATCAGTTTATATTGTTCCTTTTTAAACCTCTGAAATACACTGCTCAAAAAAATAAAGGGAACACTTAAACAACGCAATGTAACTCCAAGTCAATCACACTTCTGTGAAATCAAACTGTCCACTTAGGAAGCAACACTGATTGACAATACATTTCACATGCTGTTGTGCAAATGGAATAGACAAAAGGTGGAAATTATAGGCAATTAGCAAGACACCCCCAATAAAGGAGTGATTCTGCAGGTGGTGACCACAGACCACTTCTCAGTTCCTATGCTTCCTGGCTGATGTTTTGGTCACTTTTGAATGCTGGCGGTGCTCTCACTCTAGTGGTAGCATGAGACGGAGTCTATAACCCACACAAGTGGCTCAGGTAGTGCAGCTCATCCAGGATGGCACATCAATGCGAGCTGTGGCAAGAAGGTTTGCTGTGTCTGTCAGCGTAGTGTCCAGAGCATGGAGGCGCTACCAGGAGACAGGCCAGTACATCAGGAGACGTGGAGGAGGCCGTAGGAGGGCAACAACCCAGCAGCAGGACCGCTACCTCCGCCTTTGTGCAAGGAGGAGCACTACCAGAGCCCTGCAAAATGACCTCCAGCAGTAAGATATAAGACGAACACTGACACGAAATACACTATATAATTACAAAATAACAAACGCACGTAGACAGACCTGAACTAACGAACTTACATATACACGAAGAACGCATGAACAGGAACAGACTACATAAAATGAACGAACAAACCGAAACAGTCCCGTGTGGTGCATAGACACAGACACGGAAGACAACCACCCACAACAAACAATGTGAAACAACCTACCTTAATATGGCTCTCAATCAGAGGAAACGTAAACCACCTGCCTCTAATTGAGAACCATATCAGGTAACCCATTAACCAACATAGATACACATAACATAAAATGCCCACCCCAACTCACGCCCTGACCGACTAAACACATACAAAACAACAGAAAACAGATCAGGAACGTGACATAACCCCCCCCTCAAGGTGCGAACTCCGGACGCACCAGCATAAAGTCTAGGGGAGGGTCTGGGTGGGCATCTGACCACGGTGGTGGTTCAGGCTCTGGGCGAGTTCCCCACCCCACCATAGTCACTACCCGCTTTCGTAGCCTTCTCCAAATGGCCACCCTCCACATTAACCCCACTGGATTAAGGGGCAGCACCGGACTAAGGGGCATCACCGGACTAAGGGGCATCACCGGACTAAGGGGCAGCACCGGACTAAGGGGCAGCACCGGGATAAGGGGCAGCACCAGGATAAGGGGCAGCACCAGGATAAGGGGCAGCTCCGGACTGAGGGACGGATCCTGGCTGGATGGCGGATCCTGGCTGGCTGACTCTGGCGGATCCTGGCTGGATGACGGCTCTGGTGGATCCTGGCTGGACGGCTCATGGCTGGCTGACGGATCTGGCTGCTCATGGCTGGCTGACGGATCTGGCTGCTCATGGCTGGCTGACGGATCTGGCTGCTCATGGCTGGCTGACGGATCTGGCTGCTCATGGCTGGCTGACGGATCTGGCTGCTCATGGCTGGCTGACGGATCTGGCTGCTCATGGCTGGCTGACGGATCTGGCTGCTCATGGCTGGCTGACGGCTCTGGCTGGTCATGGCTCGCTGACGGCTCTGGCTGGTCATGGCTCGCTGACGGCTCTGGCTGGTCATGGCTCGCTGACGGCTCTGGCTGATCCGGTCTGGCGGAAGGCTCTGGCTGATCCGGTCTGGCGGAAGGCTCTGGCTGATCCGGTCTGGCGGAAGGCTCTGGCTGATCCGGTCTGGCGGAAGGCTCTGGCTGATCCGGTCTGGCGGAAGGCTCTGGCTGATCCGGTCTGGCGGAAGGCTCTGTCTGCTCCGGTCTGGCGGAAGGCTCTGGCTGATCCGGTCTGGCGGAAGGCTCTGGCTGCTCCTGTCTGGCGGAAGGCTCTAGCGGCTCCTGTCTGGCGGACGGCTCTAGCGGCTCCTGTCTGGCGGACGGCTCTGTAGGCTCATGGCAGACGGGCGGCTTTGCAGGCTCATGGCAGACGGGCGGCTTTGAAGGCTCAATACAGACGGGCAGTTCATGCGGCGCTTGGCAGACGGACAGTTCAGGCGCCGTTTGGCAGACGGGCAGTTCAGGCGCCGCTTGGCAGACGGGCAGTTCAGGCGCCGCTTGGCAGACGGGCAGTTCAGGCGCCGCTTGGCAGACGGGCAGTTCAGGCGCCGCTTGGCAGACGGGCAGTTCAGGCGCCGTTGGGCAGACGGCAGACTCTGGCCGGCTGAGACGCACTGTAGGCCTGGTGTGTGGTGCCGAAACTGGAGGTACCGGGCTAAGGACACGCACCTTCAGGCTAGTGCGGGGAACAACAACAGGGCACACTGGACTCTCAAGGCGTACTATAGGCCTGGTGCGTGGTACCGACACTGGTGGTACCGGGCTGAGGGCACGCACATCAGGGCGAGTACGGGGAGAAGGAACAGTGCGTACAGGGCTCTGGAGACGCCCTGAAAGCCTGGTGCGTGGTGCCGGAACTGGAGGTACCGGGCTAAGGACACGCACCTTCAGGCTAGTGCGTGGAGGAGGAACAGGGCTCTGGATACGCACTGGAAGCCTGGTGCGTGGTGTAGGCACTGGTGGTACTGGGTTAGGGCGGGGAGGTGGCGCCGGAAATACCGGACCATGCAGGCGTACTGGCTCCCTTGAGCACTGAGCCTGCCCAACCTTACCTGGTTGTATACTCCCCGTCGCCCGACCAGTACGGGGAGGTGGAATAACCCGCACCGGGCTATGTAGGCGAACCGGGGACACCATGCGTAAGGCTGGTGCCATGTAAGCCGGCCCGAGGAGACGCACTGGTGGCCAGATATGTAGGGCCGGCTTCATGACATCCGGCTCAATACTCAATCTAGCCCTGCCAGTGCGGGGAGGTGGAATAACCCGCACCGGGCTATGCACACGTACAGGAGACACCGTGCGCTCTACTGCGTAACACGGTGTCTGCCCGTACTTTCGCTCTCCACGGTAAGTACAGGGAGTAGGCGAAGGTCTCCTACCTGACTTCGCCACTCTCCCTTCTAGCCCCCACCCAATAAATTTTTGGGGTTTACTCACAGGCTTCCGTGCTAGACGCGTCCCCTCATAACGCCGGTTCCTCTCTCCGGTTTCCTCCGCTCTCCGAGCTGCCTCCAGCTGTTCCCATGGGAGGCGATCCTTTCCAGCCAGGATCTCCTCCCATGTGTAGCAACCCTTGCCGTTCAAAACATCCTCCCATGTCCATTCCTCCTTCGTGCGCTGTCTCTCTCTCCCGTTACACCGCTGCTTGATCCTTTGTTGGTGGGTGGTTCTGTAACGATCGTTTTTGGGTGAGAGAGTGGACCAAGGCGCAGCGGGTGATGAATACATAATGATTTATTTGACAAGACGAACACTGACACGAAATACACTATATAATTACAAAATAACAAACGCACGTAGACAGACCTGAACTAACGAACTTACATATACACGAAGAACGCATGAACAGGAACAGACTACATAAAATGAACGAACAAACCGAAACAGTCCCGTGTGGTGCATAGACACAGACACGGAAGACAACCACCCACAACAAACAATGTGAAACAACCTACCTTAATATGGCTCTCAATCAGAGGAAACGTAAACCACCTGCCTCTAATTGAGAACCATATCAGGTAACCCATTAACCAACATAGATACACATAACATAGAATGCCCACCCCAACTCACGCCCTGACCGACTAAACACATACAAAACAACAGAAAACAGGTCAGGAACGTGACAGTGTGGATGTTGCCTGTAATCCATGGCTTCTGGTTGGGATACGTACGTATGGTCACTGTAGGGACAATGTCATCGATGCACTTATTAATGAAGCCGATGACTGATGTGGTAAACTCCTCAATGCCATCGGATGAATTCTGGAACATATTAGAGTCTGTGCTAGCAAAACGGTCCAGTAGCTTAGCATCTGATTCTGGTACTTCCTGATAGAGTTTTTGCTTGTAAGCAGGAATCAGGAAGATAGAGTTATGGTCAGATTTGCCAAATGGAGGGCGAGGGCAAGCTTTTTATGCGTCTCTGTGTGGAGTAAAAGTGATCTCGAGTTTTTTTGCCTCTAGTTCACTGGTGACATGCTGGTAGAAATCAGGTTAAACAGATTTCCGTTTTCCTGCGTTAAAGTCACCGGCCATTAGGATTGCCACCTGTTGGTTATCATTTTCTTGTTTGCTAATGGCCCTATCACAGCTCTTTGAGTGCAGTCTTAGTGCCAGCATCGGTTTGTGGTGGTAAATAGACAGCTACAAATAATATAAACTCTCTTGGTAAATAGTGTGGTTGCAACATATCATGAGGTATTCTAACTCAGGCGAGCAAAACCTCAAGACTTCCTAATATTAGAGATTGCGCACCAGTTGTTGTTAACAAAGAGACACACACCACCTCTGAGCTTCTCCCCGATGCAGCCGTTCTGTCCTGCTGATATATAGGAAAACTATCTAAATTTACATTTACCATGTCCTTGTCCAGCCACGACTCTGAGAAACATAGGATATTACAGTTCTTCACATCACATCTAAAGGATAGTCTCGAACCGAGCTCATGCAGTTTATTCTCCAGTGGTTGCACAGGTGACATGCCAATAGATCGAAGGGTAGAGGCGATTTATCCACTCTCCAACATAGTCTTTTCAGGTATCCCGCACACCGGCCTCTATAGGCCCGCCTCATCCATCCTTCTTCGAGTGTCAGGATTTGGGCCTGGTCCACAATAATCAATATGTCTCAGACTCATTGAATTAGAACTCTTTGTCCAAATGGAGGTCAGTGATAGCTGTAATGATGTTCAGAAGCTCTTTTCGGTCATAGGAAACGATGGCAAAAACATTATGTAGAAACAGGAAAAAGTCTTTGCACACTTCCAGTCAGATGCAAATGTTTTTAATTATAGCTGAGCTTTCGGTCAGTCGACCTTCATCAGAGCATATCTCCACAAACAATAGCGGGACAGATAAGGCCACACAGCGAGCCAGAGGTAATTGCAGACACCTGTGGTAATCTAAAGTACCCAAAAGGGCCACAAGGTGTCATAATATCAGATACAGGATAAAATAGAACATGTTATAGATGTATTTCTACTAGAACAAAAACACATGTACACAGGGAATGTGGTTACTATAATTAATCCATACTCTCAAAGATAGCAATACAGGTGAAAAACTACAAAAAAAAGAAAGAAAAGGAAAACATATACAACACTATATACATATGCAGAACCAGGAGAAATCTAGAAAACAACCAGATAAAGGTAAACTGTCGGGGAAGTATCGGGCCACTAGGGCTGTCATGAATACAGGACACCCTAATAGCAGGGAGGGTGTGTGTGTGAAGCTAAGATGATGTAAAGATTATGTACAAAAAAGTTAAGATCAGCCCAATACAAAAACCAGGCCCTGATCGTGTGCAAGTTAGTAAATGTACACCCCTTACCAAGATGAACAGTCTACAGTCTATTATAATCAAATCATGTTGTGGGCCAATAGTTCCATCCCACTTGAAATTCCCTTTAAAGGTAGTTTAGTAATTGGTAGCTTGGAAGACTATATTTTCAGAGTAGCTTCCCCAGTGCTAACCACTGCTCCTATAGGGTTAACCCACTTGGGGGAGATTGTAACCCTAGGCACGGGTTGTTACTTGTTCCACTACCTACCCTCTTCATTCAGGAGAGTGTGGCTGTGGCCACAAACGCCTTTCCAATGACACCATCCTACTTATGATACCAGTGCAGTGAACAAAGACTGTGCACTGCCTCTTTCGGGTATTGAACTTGTGTCTCTTAGACCACAGGCAGACTTGCGAACCACTGCTCCAATAGAGGTTAACCTTAGGTTGTTGCTAATGTGACTAGAATGACGTTGTAAGTAACAATAAACTTTCCAGGACATAGACATGTCTTATATGTGTAACAGTATAACTTTACGTCTGTCCCCTCGCCCCCAGACCCGGGCGCGAACCAGGGACCCTCTGCACACATCAACAACTGACACCCACGAAGCATCGTTACCCATCGCTCCACAAAAGCCGCGGCCCTTGCAGAGCAAGGGGAACCACTACTTCAAGGTCTCAAAGCGAGTGACGTCACCGATTGAAACGCTATTAGCGCGCACCACCGCTAACTAGCTAGCCATTTCACATCGGTTACATATGGGCAGAAAGCTTAAATTCTTGTTAATCTAACTGAAGTGTCCAATTTACAGTAGCTATTTCAGTGAAAAAGACCATGCTATTGTTTGAGGAAAGTGCATAACAACAAAAACTTTTATCACGGCAACTGGTTTGATACATTCACCTTCAAATGTAGAAACTGGGTTCTACAGTTTGAACCCCTGCTGTGCCTGGCCCCACACCCACCCCGCCCGGCAATCTAGATGAATGAAGGTTATTATCTTTTCTGTAGGGAAGCTAATTATCCATAATTTATGACATTCCCGGGAGTTTGTAAACTTGTTTTTTTATTACCATATAATTTTTGTATGTTCTCTATAGTTATGTACTTGAAAATGTATCAATTGACCAATTCGGCACATTTGGGCAGAGATGATACAACATTTTGTGCAGTAATGCAAAGCTTCAATGGATCAGTCTGAAACTTTGCACATACACTGCTGCCATCTGGTGGCCAAAATCTAAATGGCCCCTAAACTCCTATGTGATTTAATGGCCTTTCTCTTGCATTTCAAAGATGATGGGGAAAAAAATATAGAAAACGCATGTTTTTTTGTTTGTATTATCTTTTACCAGATCTAATGTATTATATTCTTCCATCTTAATTTCACATTTCCACAAACTTCAAAGTGTTAACTTTCAAATGGTATCAAGAATATGCATATCCTTGCTTCAGGTCCTGAGCTACAGGCAGTTAGATTTGGGTGTCATTTTAGTCGAAAATTTAAAAAAGGGTCCGATCCTTATTAACCCACTTAGGGGATATGGTAAGGATGACCCAAGGGTCTTTACAATACTAATGTGGCGCCCAGGCGTTGTGACTGTGAGATCATCTGCGCAACTCGAGTAGCCTACTATAAAAAGATGTCCAGGAAGCGGCCAAATTAACATTTGAACTCAAAATGCCTGCAGCTCCGACCACACAGGACAGACTGGAACGCGCCCATTTTCAAATTTGCGCAGTCGCAATGATGAAAGCATTCGAGAAACACCGCCATTATTGCGTAGCTAGTCTGACTATTGCATTGTGTTATCGACCTAAACAAAAATTACCTGCAATAATGAGGGAAATTGTGGAATTTTGTGGGAGTAAGCCCATATAGTGCGCGCCGTTTGCATAAGGTGCCTTTGACCAGCTCAAGATGTCCGCAGAGATGCTCAGGTAACAAACATATCGACCGTTCAGCTGCCTGAGCAAGCCACTGTAGCTAGTAGGGCAAGCCGTAGATCGCTAACCTTAACTAGCTAGCTTATTTGCTGCCTGCTAGCTTCCTAAAGTCCTAAAGTAGTCAGTCCTCACATTCAAGCTACTAGTCCGACTTCAACTTCTGACATTTACATAATTAGTACATACATCAAGAGAGACCTAGCTATGTTTGCCCAACGTTATTGTTTGGTATTTATGTAGCTAGGTAACAAGCTTTACTGCTAGCTAACTAGCTATAAATTAGTTGAATGACGTACATTAACGTTAGCTAACGAGCTAGATAGTTAGATAAGTGATTTGTCAATGATCTGAGCCCGGTTTCCCAAAAGCATCTTTAGGCTAAGTTCAACGTTAGGAAAATATGGTGTATTTAGTCTTAAGATACCTTTGGGAAAACAGGCCCTGGTATTTTTTAGGGTAGCTCTCGGGAAAAACCTTAGTGTTCAAATGCAATAATTTCAAAGATTTTACTAAGTTATAGTTAATATAAGGAAATCAGTATGCTGAGTTAAATTCATCAGGCCCTGGATTTCACATGACAGGGCAGGGATGGAAGTCATGGGCTGGCGTGGTTGCATGTGGTCTGAGGTTGTGAGTCTGGGTGGATGTACTGCCAAATTCTCTAAAATGAAGTTGGAGGTGGCATAAGGTAGAGAACTTAACATTAAATTCTCTAGCAACAGTTCTGTTGGACATTCCTGCAGTCAGCATGCCAATTGCACGCTCCCTCAAAGCATGAGGCGTCTGTGGCGTTGTGACAAAACTGCACATTTTAGAGTGCCCTTTTAGTCCCCAGCACAAGGTGCACCAGTGTATTGATCATGTTTAATCAGCTATTTGATATGCCACACCTGTCAGGTGGATGGATTATCTTGGCAAAGGAGAAATGCAATCTAGCAGGAATGTAAACTAATTTCTGCACAAAATTTGAACGAAATGAGCTGTGTGTATTCAACATTTCTGGGATCTTTTATTTCAGCAGATATAACATGGGACCAACACTTTACATTGCGTTTTTGTTCAGTATACAATTCCGACACTGTTTTAACGTTTAGAAAAGCCAATCATCGCTTGCAAAACGATTTTTGAAAATACATAGCCCTTTCATATCAGCCAGAAAGAAACTTTCAAATAAAACTATACACTTACCGTAGCAGATTTGTACAGATCATATGCTGTGTGCCTCCAGTTGGAAAACTACACTTCCTCCCCAGTTACTTACACACAGGTGTTCGAACAGATAGCTAATTGGCACAGGTGATCGCCTCTGTGTACCTTCTGTAAACAAGTGCTGTAACATGGACATTAGTCTGGTTAATCAGGCTGTAATACACAATTAATTGGTATATCGCCTGAAGCTAATGCTTGCAACATCATGTAACTGTTCCTTACAAGCCAGAATGATTAATACAATTAAATTCAAACTTAACCGGTTGTGCATGCTCAGACATGTCACCCATTGAGCATGTTTGGGATGCTCTGGATCGAATAGTACGACAATGTGTTCCAGTTCCCGTCAATATCCAGCAACTTTGCACAGCCAGTGAAGAGTGGGACAACATTCCACAATCAACAGCCTGATCAACTCTATGTGAAGGAGATGTCACTCTAATGAGGCAAATGTGCTAATGAGGCAAATGGTGGTCACACCAGATACTGACTGGTTTTCTGATACACTCCCCTACCTTTGATTTTAAGGTATCTATTCCCAGTCATATGAAATCTGTAGATTAGGGCCTAATGAATTCATTTAAATTTAATATTTTCCTTATATGAACTGTAACTCAGTAAAATCATTGAAATTGTTGCATGTTGGTGCACCTTGTGCTGGTGACAATAAAAGGCCACTCTAAAATGTGGACTTCTGTCACACAACGCCACAGATGTCTCGTGTTTTGAGGGAGCATGCAATTGGAATGCTGACTGCAGGAATGTCCATCAGAGCTGTTGCCAGAGAATTGAATGTTAATTTCGCTACCATAAGCCTCCGTTGTTTTAGAGAATTTTACAGTACTTCCAACTGGCCTCAAAACTGCAGACTGTGTAACCATGCCAGCTCAGGACCTCCACATCCGGCTTCTTCACCTGCAGGATCGTCTGAGACCAGCCACCCGGACATTTGAATTAACTGAGGAATATTTCTGTCTTTTAATAAAGCCCTTTTGTGGGGAATAACTCATTCTGATTGGCTGGTCCTGGCTCCCCAGTGGGTGGGCCCATGTCCTCCCAAGTCCACCCATGGCTGAGCCCCTGCCCAGTCATGTGAAATCCATAGATCAGTGCCTAATTTATTTATTTATTTAAATTGCCTGATTTCCTTATGAACTGTAACTCAGTAAAATCGTTAAGTATAAATGTGATTTCTGTCATTCTGAGCACCGTGGGTGGACACCCTAATGGGTTACACACCCAATGCGTAAATGTATGGTACATTTCTCAAATGGCCGGTAAATTTAAAATCTTCCTGGTCACGTTGTCCACTGCCACATTTTCCTACTGGAAATCCTGCTAAATGGAGATAAACAGTTAAAGTTGGAAGTTTACATACACTTAGGTTGGAGTCATTAAAACTCGTTTTTCAACCAATCCACAAATTTCTTGTTAACAAACCATAGTTCTGGCAAGTCGGTTAAGACATCTACTTTGTGCATGACAAGTAATTTTTCCAATAATTTTTTACAGACATTATTTCACATATAATTCACTGTATCACAATTCCAGTGGGTCAGAAGTTTACATACACTAAGTTGACTGTGCCTTTAAACAGCTTGGAACATTACAGAAAATTATGTCATGGCTTTAGAAGCTTCTGATAGGCTAATTGACATAATTTGAGTCAATTGGAGGTGTACCTGTGGATGTATTTCAAGGCCTACCTTCAAACTCAGTGCCCCTTTGCTTGACATCATGAGAAAATCAAAAGAATCATCAAATCAAATCAAGTTTATTTGATATAGCCCTTCGTACATCAGCTAATATCTCGAAGTGCTGTACAGAAACCCAGCCTAAAACCCCAAACAGCAAGCAATGCAGGTGTAGAAGCACGGTGGCTAGGAAAAACTCCCTAGAAAGGCCAAAACCTAGGAAGAAACCTAGAGAGGAACCAGGCTATGAGGGGTGGCCAGTCCTCTTCTGGCTGTGCCGGGTGGAGATTATAACAGAACATGGCCAAGATGTTCAAAATGTTCATAAGTGACAAGCATGTTCAAATAATAATCAGGAATAAATGTCAGTTGGCTTTTCATAGCCGATCATTAAGAGTTGAAAACAGCAGGTCTGGGACAGGTAGGGGTTCCATAACCGCAGGCAGAACAGTTGAAACTGGAACAGCAGCAAGGCCAGGTGGACTGGGGACAGCAAGGAGTCATCATGCCCGGTAGTCCTGACGTATGGTCCTAGGGCTCAGGTTCTCCGAGAGAGAGAAAGAAAGAGAGAAGGAGAGAATTAGAGAGAGCATACTTAAATTCACACAGGACACTGGATAAGACAGGAGAAGTACTCCAGATATAACCAACTGACCCTAGCCCCCCGACACATAAACTACTGCAGCATAAATACTGGAGGCTGAGACAGGAGGGGTCAGGAGACACTGTGGCCCCATCCGATGATACCCCCGGACAGGGCCAAACAGGAAGGATATAACCCCACCCACTTTGCCAAAGCACAGCCCCCGCACCACTAGAGGGATATCTTCAACCACCAACTTACAATCCTGAGACAAGGCCGAGTATAGCCCACAAAGATCTCCACCACAGCACAAACCAAGGGGGGGCGCCAACCCAGACAGGAAGATCACGTCAGTAACTCAACCCACTCAAGTGACGCACCCCTCCTAGGGACGGCATGAAAGAGCACCAGTAAGCCAGTGACTCAGCCCCTGTAATAGGGTTAGAGGCAGAGAATCCCAGTGGAGAGAGGGGAACCGGCCAGGCAGAGACAGCAAGGGCGGTTCGTTGCTCCAGAGCCTTTCCGTTCACCTTCACACTCCTGGGCCAGACTACACTCAATCATATGAGCTACTGAAGAGATAAGTCTTCAGTAAAGACTTAAAGGTTGAGACCGAGTCTGCGTCTCTCACATGGGTAGGCAGGCCGTTCCATAAAAATGGAGATCTATAGGAGAAAACCCTGCCTCCAGCTGTTTGCTTAGAAATTCTAGGGACAATTAGGAGGCCTGCGTCTTGTGACCGTAGCGTACGTGTAGGTATGTACGGCAGGACCAACTCGGAAAGATAGGTAGGAGCAAGCCCATGTAACGCTTTATAGGTTAACAGTAAAACCTTGAAATCAGCCCTTGCCTTAACAGGAAGCCAGTGTAGGGAAGCTAGCACTGGAGTAATATGATCAAATTTCTTGGTTCTAGTCAGGATTCTAGCAGCCGTATTTAGCACTAACTGAAGTTTATTTAGTGCTTTATCCGGGTAGCCGGAAAGTAGAGCATTGCAGTAGTCTAACCTAGAAGTAACAAATGCATGGATTAATTTTTCTGCATCATTTTTGGACAGAAAATGTCTGATTTTTGCAATGTTACGTAGATGGAAAAAAGCTGTCCTTGAAACAGTCTTGATATGTTCGTCAAAAGAGAGATCAGGGTCAAGAGTAACGCCGAGGTCCTTCACAGTTTTATTTGAGACGACTTTACAACCATCAAGATTAATTGTCAGATTTAACAGAAGATCTCTTTGTTTCTTGGGACCTAGAACAAGCATCTCTGTTTTGTCCGAGTTTAAAAGAAAGTTTTCAGCCATCCACTTCCTTATGTCTGAAACACAGGCTTTTAGCGAGGGCAATTTTGGGGCTTCACCATGTTTCATTGAAATGTACAGCTGTGTGTCATCCGCATAGCAGTGAAAGTTAACATTATGTTTTCGAATAACATCCCCAAGAGGTAAAATATATAGTGAAAACAATAGTGGTCCTAAAACGGAACCTTGAGGAACACCGAAATGTACAGTTGATTTGTCAGAGGACAAACCATTCACAGAGACAAACTGATATCTTTCCGACAGATAAGATCTAAACCAGGCCAGAACTTGTCCGTGTAGACCAATTTGGGTTTCCAGTCTCTCCAAAAGAATGTGGTGATCGATGGTGTCAAAGGCAGCACTAAGGTCTAGTAGCACGAGGACAGATGCAGAGCCTCGGTCTGACGCCATTAAAAGGTCCTTTATCACCTTCACAAGTGCAGTCTCAGTGCTATGATGGGGTCTAAAACCAGACTGAAGCATTTCGTATACATTGTTTGTCTTCAGGAAGGCAGTGAGTTGCTGCGCAACAGCTTTTTCTAAAATTTTTGAGAGGAATGGAAGATTCGATATAGGCCGATTCGTTTTTTTATATTTTCCGGGTCAAGGTTTGGCTTTTTCAAGAGAGGCTTTATTACTGCCACTTTTAGTGAGTTTGGTACACATCCGGTGGATAGAGAGCCGTTTATTATGTTCAACATAGGAGGGCCAAGCACATGAAGCAGCTCTTTCAGTAGTTTATTTGGAATAGGATCCAGTATGCAGCTTGAAGGTTTAGAGGCCATGATTATTTTCATCATTGTGTCAAGAGATATAGTACTAAAACACTTAAGTGTCTCTCCCGATCCCAGGCCCTTGCAGAGCTGTGCAGATCCAGGACAGCTAAGCCCTGGAGGAATACGCAGATTTAAAGAGGAGTCCGTAATTTGCTTTCTAATGATCATGATCTTTTCCTCAAAGAAGTTCATGAATTTATTACTGCTGAAGTGAAAGCCACCCTCTCTTGGGGAATGCTGCTTTTTAGTTAGCTTTGCAACAGTATCAAAAATAAATTTTGGATTGTTCTTATTTTCCTCAATTAAGTTGGAAAAGTAGGATGATCGAGCAGCAGTGAGGGCTCTTCGATACTGCACGGTACTGTCTTTCCAAGCTAGTCGGAAGACTTCCAGTTTGGTTTGGCGCCATTTCCACTCCAATTTTCTGGAAGCTTGCTTCAGAGCTCGGGTATTTTCTGTATACCAGGGAGCTAGTTTCTTATGACAAATGTTTTTCGTTTTTAGGGGTGCAACTGCATCTAGGGTATTGCGCAAGGTTAAATTGAGTTCCTCAGTTAGGTGGTTAACTGATTTTTGTCCTCTGACGTCCTTGGGTAGGCAGAAGGAGTCTGGAAGGGCATCAAGGAATTTTTGTGTTGTCTGAGAATTTATTCTGAGCAGATTATTTGTTGCGATTGCAAACGTAATAAAATGGTGGTCCGATAGTCCAGGATTATGAGGAAAAACATTAAGATCTACAACATTTATTCCATGGGACAAAACTAGGTCCAGAGTATGACTGTGGCAGTGAGTAGGTCCAGAGACAAAACCCACTGAGTCGATGATGGCTCCGAAAGCCTTTTGGAGTGGGTCTGTGGACTTCTCCATATGAATATTAAAATCACCAAAAATTAGAATATGATCTGCTATGACTACAAGGTCCGATAGGAATTCAGGGAACTCAGAGAGGAATGCTGTGTATGGCCCAGGAGGCCTGTAAACAGTAGCTATAAAAAGTGATTGAGTAGGCTGCATAGATTTCATGACTAGAAGCTCAAAAGACGAAAACGTCATTTTTTTTTTTGTAAATTGAAATTTGCTATCGTAAATGTTAGCAACACCTCCGCCTTTGCGGGATGCACGGGGGATATGGTCGCTAGTGTAACCAGGAGGAGAGGCCTCATTTAACACAGTAAATTCATCAGGCTTAAGCCATGTTTCAGTCAGGCCAATCACATCAAGATTATGATCAGTGATTAGTTCATTGACTATAACTGCCTTTGAAGTGAGGGATCTAACATTAAGTAACCCTATTTTGAGATGTGAGGTATCACGATCTCTTTCAATAATGGCAGGAATGGAGGAGGTCTTTATCCTAATGAGATTGCTAAGGCGAACACCGCCATGTTTAGTTTTGCCCAACCTAGGTCGAGGCACAGAAACAGTCTCAATGGGGATGGCTGAGCTGACTACACTGACTATGCTAATGGTGGGAGCCTTCGGCGTCTCAGACCCCGTAACGGGAGGAGTAGAGACAAGAGAAGACTCGGCCTCAGACTCCGACTCGCTACTTAATGGGGAAAACCGGTTGAAAGTTTCTGTCGGCTGAATGAGCGACACCAGTTGAGCATTCCTACAGCATTTCCCTCCAGAAGCCATGAGAAAGTTGTCCGGCTGCGGGGACTGTGCGGGGGGATTTATACTAACGTTGCTATCTGTACTTACTGGTGGCACAGACGCTGTTTCATCCTTTCCTACACTGAAATTACCCTTGCCTAACGATTGCGTCTGAAGCTGGGCTTGCAGCACAGCTATCCTCGCCATAAGGCGATCGTTCTCCTGTATATTATGAGTACAGCGACTGCAATTAGAAGACATCATGTTAATGTTACTACTTAGCTTCGGCTGTTGAAAGTGCTGACGAACCATGTCCAGATAAAGCGTCCGGAGGGAAAAAAGTTGTGAAATCAGCCAAGACTTCAGAAAAAAAATTGTAGACCTCCACAAGTCTGCTTCATCCTTGGGAGCAATTTCCAAATGCCTGAAGATACCACGTTCATCTGTACAAACAATAGTACGCAAGTATAAACAGCATGGGACCACGCAGCCGTCACACTGATCAGGAAGGAGACGCGTTCTGTCTCCTAGAGATGAACGTACTTTGGTGCGAAAAGGGTAAATCAATCCCAGAACAACAGCAAAGGACCTTGTGAAGATGGAGGAAATGGGTACAAAAGTATCTATATCCACAGTAAAATGTGTCCTATATCGACATAACCTGAAAGGCTTCTCAGCAAGGAAGAAGCCACTGCTCCAAAACCGCCATTAAAAAAGCCAGACTACGGTTTGCAACTGCACATGGGGACAAAGATTGTACTTTTTGGAGAAATGTCCTCTGGTCTGATGAAGCAAAAATAGAACTCTTTGGCCATAATGACCATATTTATGTTTGGAGGGAAAAGGGGGACGCTTGCAAGCCAAGAACACCATCCCAACCGTGAAACACGGGGGTAGAAGCATCATGTTGTGGGGGTTCTTTGCTGCAGGAGGGACTGGTGCACTTCACAAAATAGATGGCATCATGAGGGAGGAAAATTATGTGGATATATTGAAGCAACATCTCAAGACATCAATCAGGAAGTTAAAGCTTGGTCGCAAATGGGTCTTCCAAATGATCAATGACTCCAAGTGTACTTCCAAAGTTGTTGCAAAATGGCTTAAGGACAACAAAGTCGAGGTATTGGAGTGGCTATCACAAAGCCCTGACCTCAATCCCATAGAACATTTGTGTGCAGAACTGAAAAAGCATGTGCGAGTAAGTAGGCCTACAAACCTGACTCAGTTACACCAGCTCTGTCAGGAGGAATGGGCAGAAATTCACCCAACTTATTGTGGAAGGCTACCCGAAACGTTTGACCCAAGTTAAACAATTTAAAGGCAATGCTACCAAATACTAATTGAGTGTATGTAAACTTTTGACCACTGGGAATGTGATGAAAGAAATAAAAGCTGAAATAAATCACTCTACTATTATTCTGACATGTCACATTCTTAAAATAAAGTGGTGATCCTACCTGACCTAAGACAGGGCATTTTTACTCTGATTAAATGTCAGGAATTGTGAAAAACTGAGTTTAAATCTGTTTGGCTAAGGTGTATGTAAACTTCCGACTTCAACTGTATGGCTTTGTGGAAATGCTAACCCTATAAAGGTGCTACACATAGGATGTTTTTGAATATTTGCATTTTAATTTCAGAATTTACATAATATATCTGCCGCTAATAGTGGAATGATAGTGTTTCACAGTATTACTTACCCACAATAGTTGTGATATTCGCCTATTGATTTCTCCCGCCGGAGCGGCATCTGTTGTCAAACTGGGAAAGCTGTTTTGACTTTGGCTGTGTTATCTAGTGGAAATCTCAATTTTATGGTTCCTAAAATTCTACGCTGTTAGTTCAGTTTCAGTTAGAGAACAAGCACTGGGTAATGTAGGGAATCATTGTATCTAAATCGTTGGGAAATACACTACATGACCAAAAGTATGTGGACACCTGCTCGTCAAACATCTCATTCTAAAATCATGGGCATTAATATGGAGTTGATCCCCTTTGCTGCTATAACAGCCTCAAGTCTTCTGGGAAGGCTTTCCACTAGATTTTGGAAAATTGCTGTGGGGACTTGCTTCCATTCAGCCACGAGCGTTAGTGAGGTCGGGCAATGATGTTGGGCAATTAGGCGTGGCTTGCCGTCTGTGTTCCAATTCATCCCAAAGGTTTTCGAAGGGGTTGAGGTCAAGGCTCTGTGCATGCCAGTCAAGTTCTTCCACCGATTTTCATCAAACCATTTCTGTATGGACCTCGCTTTGTGCACGGGGGGATTGTCATGCTGAAACAGGAAAGGGCCTTCCCCAAACTGCTGCCACAAAGTTGGAAGCACAGCCGCTTCTAGAATGTCATTGTATGCTGTAGCATTTCCCTTCACTGGAACTACGGGGCCTAGCTAGACCCATGGAAAAACAGCCCCAGTCCATTATTCCTCCTCCACTTTACATTTGGCACTATGCATTGGTGCCGGTAGCGTTCTCCTTGCATCCGCCAAACCCAGATTTTGTCCGTCGGACTGCAAGATAGGGAAGCCAGATGGAGAAGCTTGTTTTCGTCACTCCAGAGAACACGTTTCTACTGCTCCAGGGTCCGATGGCGGCGAGCTTTACACCACTCCAGCCGACGCTTGGCAATGCACAAGGTGATCTTAGGCTTGTGTGCAGCTGCTCGACCATGTTCTTGTGCTGACGTTGCTTCCAGAGGTAGTTTGGAACTCCGTAGTGAGTGTTGCAACTGAGGACAGACAATTTTTATTTGCTGCGTGCTTCAGCACTCGGTGGTCTCATTTGGTAAGCTTGTGTGGCCTACCACTTCGCAGCTGAACCGTTGTTGCTCCTTGACATTTCCACTTCACAATAACATCACCGCCTTTGTATGACAACTGCTCGGCATCTGACCATAAGGCGCTACAGAGGGTAGTGCGAACTAGAGGTCGACCGATTATGATTTTTCAATACCGATACCAATTATTGGAGGACAAAAAAAGCCGATACCGATTTAATCGGCCAATTTTATTAAAAAAAAAATATATATATTTTTTTAAATATATATCATACACACACACACACATACATTTTTTGTAATAATGACAATTGCAACAATACTGAATGAACAATGAACACTTAAAAAAACAAAACTTAATATAATACATAAATACACACACGCACACAGCTCTGAAGTGACAATGATACTGAAGAGTCTGCTTAGGAGACAAATACTCTCAACTGTTTGAATAAAAACAGAGTTTAAGTTACCTGTGATGAATGTTGAAAACAAAAACTTTAATTTCTATATGCAGGAAATCCTATTTTAATAATGGGCATGGTAAGAATTGACAACCAAAGTGCGAGTCATAATTCCCATGACACCTAGCAAAATCTGAAAAGCGGTTCATTTATTCCATAGGATATTTTTAGATTCACTTAAAATAAGGTCTGTGTTTCGTGTAGGCTTACATCACCGTGCCAGTTTTATAACTGTGTAGATATCCATAGGACAAGGTAACTCTGATCAATATCGGCTAAATATAAGCGAAGATAAAAAAAATAAAAATAAATTGTAGAGTGGATTTATGAAAATATGTTGACAAACGTTACCTTATCCTAGTGAGATTTACACGGGTATCAAAACGTCGAGGCGGTTTAAGCCTGCACGAAACACAGACCTTATTTGAAGTAGATCAAGACATTCTCTATGGAAGACATGAACGGTAAAATAAAGAAGGAACCCCTTTCAAATTCAGCCGCAAGTTATTACAGGAATTATAACGCGTCGACTATTTCTCTCTAAACCATATACCTTTGACTAATCCGGAAACTATCACCTCGAAAACAAAACGTTTATTCCGTTCCGTAATTTTATCTAACGGGTGGCATCCATGAGTCTAAATATTCCTGTTACATTGCACAACCTTCAATGTTGTCATAATTACGTAAAGTTCTGGCAAATTAGTTCGCAAAGAGCCAGGCGGCCCAAACTGTTGCATATACCCTGACTCTACGAGAAATGACACAATTTCACCTGGTTAATATTGCCTGCTAACCTGGATTTCTTTTAGCTAAATATACAGGTTTAAAAATATATACTTGTGTATTGATTTTAAGAAAGGCATTGATGTTTATGGTTAAGTACACATTGGAGCAATGACAGTCATTGATTGATTGTTTTTTTATAAGATACGTTTAATGCTAGCTAGCAACTTACCTTAGCTTACTGCATTCGCTAACAGGCAGGCTCCTTGTGGAGTGCAATGTAATCAATGCAAGATTGGATCCCCCAAGCTGACACGGTTAAAAATCTGTCGTTAACGTTCCTAGGCCGTCATTGAAAATAAGAATGTGTTCTTAACTGACTTGCCTAGTTAAATAAAGATTAAATAAAGGTGTAAAAAAAAAAAAAAAAACTGCAAATCGGCGCCCAAAAATACCGATTTCCGATTGTTATGAAAACTTGAAATCGGCCCCGAATAATCGGCAATTCCGATTAATCGGTCGACCTCTAGTGCGAACGGCCCAGTACATCACTGGGGGCCAAGCTTCCTGCCATCCAGGACCTATATAATAGGTGGTGTCAGAGGAAAGTAAAAAAATTGTCAGACTCCAGTCACCTGAGTTAGACTGTTTTCTGTGCTACCGCACGGCAAGCGGTACCGGAGCGCCAAGTCTAGGACCAAAAGACTCCTCAACAGCTTCTACCCCCAATCCATTAGACTGCTGAACAATTCATAAAAATCGTCACAGGGCAATTTACATGGACCCCCTCCTCTTTCTTCACTGCTGCTACTTTCTGTTTGTTTGTTTTACCTATGCATAGTCACTTTGCCCCCACCTACATGTACAGATTACCTCAACTAGCCTGCACACTGACTCGGTACTGGTGCCCCTTGTATATAGCCTCGTTATTCTTATTGTGTTACTTTATTACTTTTTATTTTAGTCTACTTGGTAAATATTTTCTTCTTGAACTGCACTGTTGGTTAAGGGCTTGTAAGTAAGAATTTCGCGGTAAAGTCTACACTTGTTGTATTCGGCGCATGTGACAAATAAGTATGATTTGACTTAAAATTGACCGGGGAAGCTCTAGCAGGGCAGAAATTTGACAAACTGACGGATTGGGAAGGTGGCATTCTATGACGGTGCCACGTTGAAAGTCGCTATGCTCCTCAGTGAGGCCAATCTACTGCCAATGTTTTGTCTATGGAGATTGCATGGCTATGTGCTCAGCAACGGGTTTGGCTGAAATAGCCGACTCCGCTAATTTGAAGGGGTGTCCAGATGCTTTTGTATATACAGTTTATTCGGAAAGTATTCAGACCCTTTGACTTTTTCCACATTTTGTTATGTTATAGCCGTATTCTAAAATTGATTAAATAGCTTTTTCCACTCATCAATCTAAACACAATACCCCCATAATAACAAAGCACAAATAGGTTTTTATCATTTTTGGAAATATATAGAAAATGAAATATTACATTTACATAAGTATTCAGACCGTTTACTCAGTACTTTGTTGAAGCACCTTTGGCCACGATTACAGCCTCAAGTATTCTTGGGTATGACGCTACAAGCTCTATTTGGGGAGTTTCTCCCATTTATTCTCTCCAGATCCTCTCAAGCGCTGTCAGTTTAGATGGGGAGCGTCACTGCACAGCTATTTTCAGGTCTCTCCAGAGCTGTTTGATCGGGTTCATGTCCAGGCTCTGGTTGAGCCACTCAAGGACATTGAGACTTGTCCCGAAGCCACTCCTGCGTTGTCTTGGCTGTGTACTTGATGTCGTTGTCTTGTTGGAAGGTGAACATTAGCTTTTCACCAAGGATCTCTCTGTACTTCGCGCCGTCCATCTTTCCCTCGATCCTGACTAGTCTCCCAGTCTCTGCCGCTGAAAAACATGATGCTGCCACTATGCTTCATTGTAGGGATGGTGCAAGTTTTCCTCCGGAATTCAGGCCAAAGAGTTCAATCTTGGTTTCATCAGACCAGAGAATCTTGTTTCTCATGGTCTGAGAGTCTTTAAGTGCATTTTGGCAAACTCAAAGTGGGCGGTTATGTGCCTTGTACTGAGGAGTGGCTTTCGTCTGGCCAATTTACCATAAAGGCCTAATTGGTGGAGTGCTGCGGAGAGGGTTGTCCTTCTGGAAGTTTCTCCCATCTCCACAGAGGAACTCTGGACCTCTTTCAGTGACCATTGGGTTCTTGGTCACCTCCCTAACCAAGGCCCTTCTCCCCCGATTGCTCAGTTTGGCCAGGCGGCCAGCTCTAGGAAGAGTATTGGTGGTTCCAAACTTCTTCCATTGAAGAATGATGGAGGCCACTGTTCTTCGGGATCTTCAATGCTGCAGAAGTGTTTTGGTACACTTCCCCAGATCTGTGCCTCAACACAATCCTGTCTAGGGGTTCTACGGACAATTCCTTCGACCTCATGGCTTTCTTTTTGCTCTGACATGCACTGTCAACTGTGGGACCTTACATAAACAGTTGTGTGCCTTTTGAAATCATGTCCAATCAATTGAATTTACCACATGTGGACTCCAATCAAGCTGTAGAAACATCTCAAGGATGATCATTGGAAACAACATGATGCACCTGAGCTCAGTTTTGAGTCTCATAGCAAAGGGTCTGAATACTTATGTAAATAAGGTATTTATGTTTTGAATGAATAAATTGGCAAACATTTCTAAACCTGTTTTTGCTTTGTCTTTAGGAGGTACTGTGTGTAGATTGTTTTTTGTTTTTTTTAAGTCCATTTTAGGATAAGGCTGTAATATAACAAAATGGGGGAAAAGTCAAGGGGTCTTAATACTTTCCGAATGCACTGTATAGTGTATCTTATCAATAACAAACTATCGTTTTTACAGCTGGTGGAAAACTCGAAAGTAACCAGCTTCAAACAGCTGTAAAACATTTTTTGTTTTGTTATTTGTTAGATATTTCACAGCGATTTAGATGGTACAATGATTCTCTACACTATTCAGTGCTTGTCTACACACAAACTGAAATTTAGTAGACAATGTAGAATTTTAGCAACCAGGAAATGACAGTGCGAATTCCACTAGATAACGCATGCACAAAGTCAGAACAGCTTCCCATTTTGACAATAGTTGCTGTTCCGGCGGGAGAAATCAGTCGGCGAATATCACAGCTAATCACAACATGTGATTTAAGTAATCCTTTGAAACACTAGCGCAAGATATATTTGGACATATTCTGAAATTACAATGCCAAAAGGCGAACTAATTCTACTGTATGTGTTGCACCTTTTAAAAAATGTTTCTCGCTGATATGAAATGTTTTCCTTATGTTTCCAAAATGCGTATTGCTTGCGGTTCGGTTAACGTTTAGAGAAAGTGTTGGAGCTCTTAACAAAATTCTTCCAGCAAGAAGATGCCTTCATCAATAGGCGCTTAAAGTAGTCAACGTCTATGAATGGGCTAGCATTAGGGTAAAATAGCTAGCTAGCCTATTGAATCGTGATAACTGTTTCTGAAGTAAAGGGACAGAGAAGGTCAAGGACAGATATGTTCACATCATACCAGTAGCTATGGCATATCCACATACTTTGGTTAGGAATTTAAACAAAGGTGTATAGCTTTCTAGAAAGAAACTCGTGAGGTATGCTGGATTTTTATTAATTTGGCTGTCATTCCTCTTAGCATTCCTCTTGGCACGAGCAAGCTCAATGTGTTGGTGACCAAACTGCATGGGTTCTTGGCTCATGCTCCAGAGGAAGATGACGACACACTGGTGACTGAAAGTCCTGAGGGTGAGAACTGTAATAAGTACACCTTTAACTCAGTAGGTATAGTGGTGTTGTCTGGCCATTATTGTCTGCTGATTTTAATTCACAGGTATAACGAACAAGGACTGTGTGGAGCCACACTCAACAGACCGAACCTCCATTGAGGTATTGACATGAAAAATATCAGTATTGGCTGTTCTAGACCAAAGAATATTTAGTATTGATGCAGATCTAGAAGATGTAGTTATTACATATTTCTTGTTGAATACAGACCTCAACAGACGCCTTGAAGCAGTCCAGATGTGGTTCCAGGAGGTGGGCTTTCTTCTAATATTTTGACATATGTGCTAGTTTATGTACATGTTGTTTATGGACAGGAAACTCATAAAAACATTTTGTCAGACTCCTATCCTCTAATGCAGAGGTTTTCAAACTTTTCAACTGGGACCCCAAGCCATTCCATATATTTGAACTATTCCTGAGTTAGCATGCCCAATTCAATTTGTCAAGTAATTACACACCCTTATTGAGGTCAATCAGGTGAGCTAGTTTAGGGCTCCAACAAAATTGTGAAATGTCTGGGGGTCACTGAGGAGGTTTGAAAAACCACTGCTCTAATCAATGTCACTTGTTGTATTACAGAAAACCTTCCGTTGTGATTAAACACAGTGGACTGGATGTATCTGGTGCTTCAAATGAAAGTGATGATGACTGCTTGATCGTCAATTCAAACGGTTATCCTGATGTAACAAGATTGCCTAAAGGTTTGTTTTTCTGCTACTTCTTTCAATAGTGTAAGGGGATATTAACCCTGGAAATGCATAATGTATGACTGGATTTATAAACAGAAAATGCCTTTGTTTCCATGCGTTTGTTTTTACATTTCTTATGCACAAAGGGACTGCACTGGTGAGGCCTGAGCCGGTAGAAAATGTCAGAGATGACTTCCGAGGTACAGAATTCCTTTGTGGAAAATCTGGTAATCTGAGGAGAGTTTTTTCCAGGAGACGTGGAGGTGAGCTTTCATGAATTAATATGAAAATGCATATCCTTTACCCTAAAATAGTGTGCCGCAGAATGACAATGAATTAATGTTTGTAATCAATCAAATCAAATTTCTACATGAGCAGATGTCACAAAGTGCTATACAGAAACCCAGCCTAAAACAGCAAGCAATGCAGATATAGAAGCACGGTGGCTAGGAAAAACTCCCTAGGAAGGCAGGAACCTAGGAAAAAACCTGGAGAGGAACCATGCTCTGAGGGGTGGCCAGTCCTCTTCTGGCTGTGCCGGGTGGAGATTATAAGAGTACATGGCCATTAAAGCCAGATTGTTCTTCAAGATGTTCATAGATGACCAGCAGGGTCAAATAAAAGTTGGTGGTTGTAGAGGGTGCAACAGGTCGGTACCTCAGGAGTAAATGTCAGTTGGCTTTTCATAGCCAAGCATTCAGAGGTTGAGAGGGCAAGAAAGTTGGGGGGAAAACAGCAGGTCTGGGACAAGGTAGCACCTCCTGTGAATAGGTCAGGGTTCCATAGCCTCAGGCAGAACAGTTGGAACTGGAGCTGCAGTACGACCAGGTGGACTGGGGACAGCTAGGAGTCATCAGTCCAGGTAGTCCTGAGCCATGGCCCTAGGGCTCAGGTCCTCCGGGAGGGGGAGAGAGAATTAGAGGGCACATACTTAAATTCACACAAGACACTAGATGATAAGACAGGAGAATTACACCAGATATAACCCTAGCCCCCCCACCACCACCACATAGACTATTGCAGCATAGATACTGGAGGCTGAGACAGCGGGAAGTCGTCCGACAATACCCCCGGACAGGGCCAACCAGGCAGGATATAACCCCACCCACTTTGCCAAAACACAGCCCCACACCACTAGAGGGATATCAACAGACCACCGACTTACTACCCTGAGACAAGGCTGAGTATAGCCCACAAAGATCTCCTCCACCACACAAGCCTGAGGGGGTGCAAAACCCAGACAGGAAGATCACATCAGTGACTCAACCCACTCAAGTGATGCACCTTTCCTAGGGACTGCATGGAAGAGCACTAGTAAGCTAGTGACTCAGCCCCCGTAATAGGGTCAGAGAATCCCAGTGGAGAGAAGGGCGCCGGCCAGGCAGAGACAGCAAGGGCAGTTAGATGCTCCAGTACCTTGCCGTTCACCTTCGGATCCCTGGGCCAGGTTAGCTTTGTAGGTTAGCAGTAAAACCTTTAAAATCAGCCCTTGCCTTAACAGGAAGTCAGTGTAGAGAGGAAGTTCTAGTCAAGATACTAGCAGTCGTGTTTAGCACTAACTGAGGTTTATTTAATGCTTTAGCCGGATAACCGGAGAGTAGAGCTTTGCAGTCATCTAATCTAGAAGTGACAAAAGCATGGATTAGCTTTTCTGCATAATTTTTAGACAAAAAGTTATATTTTTGCAATATTACGAAGATGGACAAAAGCTGTCCTATAAATATTCTTGATATGTTCGTCAAAAGTGAGATCAGGGTCTAGAATAACGCTGAGGTCCTTCAGTTTTAATTGAGACGACTGTACAACCATCAAGATTAATTGTCAGATCCAACAGCAGATCTCTTTGTTTCTTGGGATCTAGAACAAGCATCTCTGTTTTGTCAGAGTTTTAAAGTAAAACATTTGCTGCCCGCCACTTCCTTATGTCTAAAACACAGGCTTCCAGGGTAAGCAATTTTGGGGCTTCACCATGTTTCCTCGAAATGTGCAGCTGTGTATTGTCTGCATAGCAGTGACTGTTGACATTGTGTGCATCTCCAAGAGGTAGGGGGGGGGGGGGGGGTGTATACAGTTGAAGTCGGAAGTTTACATATACCTTAGCCAAATACATTTAAACTCAGTTTCACAATTCCTGACATTTAATCCTAGTAAAAATTCCCTGTCTTATAGGTCAGTTAGGATCACCACTTTATTTTAAGAATGTGAAATGTCAGAATAATAGTAGAGGGAATGATTTATTTCAGCTTTTATTTCTTTCATCACATTCTCAGTGGGTCAGAAGTTTGCATACACAATTCGTATTTGGTAGCATTGCCTTTAAATTGTTTAACTTGGGTCAAATGTTTTGGGTAGCCTTCCACAAGCTTCCCACAATAAGTTGGGTGAATTTTGGCCCATTCCTCCTGACAGAGCTGGTGTAACTGAGTCAGGTTTGTAGACCTCCTGAAATAATCTGTCTGTAAACAATTGTTGGAAAAATTACTTGTGTCATGCACAAAGTAGATGTCCTAACCGACTTGTCAAAACTATAGTTTGTTTACAAGAAATTTGTGGAGTGGTTGAAAAACATATTTGAATGACTCCAACCTAAGCGTATGTAAACTTCCGACTTCAACTGTATGTTTGTGTGCGTGTATGTGGTCCTAAAACAGTACCTTGAGGAACACCGAAACGTACAATTGATTTGTCAGAGAACAAAACATTAAGAGACTGATATCTTTTCGACAAATAAGATCTAAACCAGGCAAGAACTTGTCCGTGTAGACCAATTAGGGTTTTCAATCTCTCAAAAAGAATGTGGTGGTCGATGGTGTCAAAAGCAGCACTAAGGTCTAGGAGCACATGGACAGATGCAGTCTGACGCTATTAAAAGGTAATTTACCACCTTCACGAGTGCAGTCTCAGTGCTATGATGGGGTCGAAAACCAGACTGAAGTGTTTCCAAGATGGCGTAGCAGTTGGGCGTCTTTTGTCTTGTCGTGTCCCGTGTATATATATTTTATCTTCGCGTATATTTTTCTTAACCCCAACTTCAACATACTCTCCTGCAACCCGCCTCACCCAATGTGGTATGGATCTGCTATTTTCTTTACTTCAGAACCGGAACACCCAACAGAAGCTAGACAGCTAACTAGCTAGTAGTCAGCTAGCCACTGCTAGCGGTCATCAGCTAAACTTTAGCCCGGACAACTCCTGCCAGTCTGCACAACGCGATTCAACCCAGAGCGTATCGGACTTCTTACTCTGCATATCCCTGGATTCCTACTGCAAGCTCTGAACCTCTTCACCTGGATCATCGCAGCTAGCGATTGGCTTCTCCTGGCTAACGTCTCTGTCCCAAAGAATGCACCAATTAGCCTGGAGCTAGCCTATGCTAGGCACATTTCCTGGCTAGCTGAAGAGGTCCATCAGCCACTCCTTGGGCTACAATACCTATTTTGCCAATTGGCCTGGACCCCTTTTATTGCTGATACGGAGCCCCGCCGATCCATCACGACTGGACTACCGACGTAATCTGCCCGAGGGGGTTTTTCAACTGGCTCCCCCATCGTGACGTCCCCTGAATGCCCATCTGCTAGCCTGCTAGCCGTGGCCCACTAGCTCTCTAGAGCACACCGGACTGTTAGCTGAAGAGGTCCAAAAGCCAAATTTCCTGGGCTACAATACCTATTTTGCCAATTGGCCAGGACCCTTTTACTACACGGAGCCCTGCTGATCCATCACGACTGATCTACCGACGTAACCGCATGAAGGGGCTACAACTGACTTCTTCCGTTCCGACGTCCCTCTTAAGGCCCTTCTGCTAGCCCCAGCCCACTAGCTGTCTGAATCGGCGTGTCTCCAGCTCGCCCAGTTACTCACTGGACCCAATGATCACTCCGCTATGCATGCCTCTCCCTAATGTCAATATGCCTTGTTCATTGCTGTTTTGGTTAGTTATTATTGCCTTATTTCACTGTAGAGCCTCTAGCCCTGCTCAATACGCCTTAGCTAACCCTTTAGTTCCACCTCCCACACTTGCGGTGACCTCACCTGGTTTAAATTATGTTTCTAGAGACACTATCTCTCTCATCGTCACTCAGTGCCTAGGTTTACCTCCACTGTATTCGCATCCTACCATACCCTTGTCTGTACATTATGCCTTGAATCTGGGGCCCCGTGTGGCTCAGTTGGTAGAGCATGGCGCTTGCAACGCCAGGGTTGTGGGTTCGATTCCCACGGGGGGCCAGTACAAAAAAAAAAAAAAGGATGAATGTATGTACTTGTAAGTCGCTCTGGATAAGAGCGTCTGCTAAATGACTTAAATGTAAATGTAAATCTATTCTACCGTGCCCAGAAACCTGCTCCTTTTACTCTCTTCCGAACATAATAGACAACCAGTTCTTATAGCCTTTAGCCGTACCCTTATCCTATTCCTCCTTTGTTTCTCTGGTGATGTAGAGGTTAATCCAGGCCCTGCAGTGCCTAGCTCCACTCCCATTCTCCAGGCACTCTCATTTGTTGACTTCTGTAACCGTAAAAGCCTTGGTTTCATGCATGTTAACATTAGAAGCCTCCTCCCTAAATTTGTTTTATTCACTGCTTTAGCACACTCTGCCAACCCGGATGTCCTAGCCGTGTCTGAATCCTGGCTTAGGAAGGCCACCAAAACCCTGAAATTTCCATCCCTAACTATAACATTTGCTGACAAGATAGAACTGCCAGAGTTCTGTCTTACTATCCAGGTCTGTGCCCAAACAATTTGAGCTTCTACTTTTAAAAATCAACCTTTCCAGAAACAAGTCTCTCACTGTTGCCGCTTGCTATAGACCCCTTCTGCCCCCAGCTGTGCCCTGGACACCATATGTGAGTTGATTGCCCCCCATCTATCTTCAGAGCTCATACGGTTAGGTGACCTAAACTGGGACATGCTTAAAACCCCGGCCGTCCTACAATCTAAGCTTGATGCCCTCAATCTCACACAAATTATCAATGAACCTACCAGGTACAACCCCAAATCCGTAAACATGGGCACCCTCATATATATATCATCCTACCAACGTGCCCTCTAAATACACCTCTGCTGTCTTCAACCAGGATCTCAGCGATCACTGCCTCATTGGCTGCGTCCATAATGGGTCTGCAGTCAAACGACCACCCCTCATCACTGTTAAACGCTCCCTAAAACACTTCAGTGAGCAGGCCTTTCTAATCGACCTGGCCCGGGTATCCTGGATGGATATTGACCTCATTCCGTCAGTAGACGATGCCTGGTTACTCTTTAAAAGTGCTTTACTCACCATCTTAAATAAGCATGCCCCATTTAAATAATAATAATAATAATAATAATGAACCAGGAACAGATATAGCCCTTGGTTCACTCCAGACCTGACTGCCCTTCACCAGCACAAAAACATCCTGTGGCGTACTGCATTAGCATCGAATAGCCCCCGCAATATGCAACTTTTCAGGGAAGTTAGGAACCAATATACACAGGCAGTTAGGAAAGCAAAGGCTAGCTTTTTCAAACAGACATTTGCATCCTGTAGCACAAACTCCAAAAAGTTCTGGGACACTGTAAAGTCCATGGAGAATAAGAGTACCTCCTCCCAGCTGCCCACTGCACTGAGGCTAGGAAACAGTCACCACTGATAAATCTACGATAATTGAGAATTTCAACAAGCATTTTTCTACGGCTGGCCATGCTTTCCACCTGGCTACCCCTACCCCGGTCAACAGCCCTGCACCCCCCACAGCAACTTGCCCAAGCCTCCCCTATTTTCTCTTTAACCCAAATCCAGTCAGCTGATGTTCTGAAAGAGCTGCAAAATCTGGATCCCTACAAATCAGCTGGGCTAGACAATCTTGCCCCTCTCTTTCTAAAATGATCCGCTGAAATTGTTGCAACCCCTATCTATTAACTAGCCTATTCAACCTCTCTTTCGTATCGTCTGAGATCCCCAAAGATTGGAATGCTGCCGCGGTCATCCCCCTCTTTAAAGGGGAGACACTCTAGACCCAAACTGTTACCTATATCTATCCTACCCTTTCTAAGGGCTTCTAAAGCCAAGTTAACAAACAGATCACCGACCATTTCGAATCCCACCGTACCTTCTCCGCTATGCAATCTGGTTTCCGAGCTGGTCATGGGTGCACCTCAGCCACGCTCAAGGTCCTAAACGATATCATAACAGCCATTGATAAGAGACAATAATGTGCAGCTGGCCAAGGCTTTCGACTCTGTCAATCACAACATTCTTATCGGCAGACTCAACAGCCTTGGTTTCTCAAATGACTGCCTCGCCTGGTTCACCAACTACTTCTCAGAGTTCAGTGTGTCAAATCGGAGGGCCTGTTGTCCGAACCTTTGGCAGTCTCTATGGGGGTGCCACAGGGTTCAATTCTCGGGCTGACTCTTTTCTCTGTATACATCAATGATGTCGCTCTTGCTGCTGGTGATTCTCTGATCCACCTCTACACAGACGACACCATTTTGTATACTCCTGGCCCTTCTTTGTACACTGTGTTAACTAACCTCCAGACGAGCTTCAATGCCATACAACTCTCCTTCCGTGGCCTCCAACTGCTCTTAAATGCAAGTAAAACTAAATGCATGCTCTTCAACCGATCGCTTCCCGCCCGCCCGACTAGCATCACTACTCTGGACGGTTCTGACTTAGAATATGTGGACAACTACAAATACCTAGGTGTTTGGTTAGACTGTAAACTCTCCGTCCAGATTCACATTAAGCATCTCCAATCCTAAATTAAATCCAGAGTCGGCTTCCTATTTCGCAACACTCATGCACTCATCCTTCACTCATGCTGCCAAACATACCCTCATAAAGCTGACTATCCTACCGATCCTTGACTTCGGCGATGCCATTTACAAAATAGCCTCCAACACTCAACTCAGCAAACTGGATGTAGTCTATCACAGTGCCATCTGTGTTGTCACCAAAGCCCCATATACTACCCACCACTGCGACCTGTATGCTGTCGTTGGCTGGCCCTCGCTTCCTTTTTCGTAGCCAAACCCACTGGCTCCAGGTCATCTATAACTATTTGCTAGGTTAAGCCCCGCCTTATCTCAGCTCACTGGTCACCATAGCAACACCCATCCGTAGCACGTGTTCCAGCAGGTATATCTCACTGGTCACCCCCAAAGCAACTCCTCCTTTGGCCGCCTTTCATTCCAGTTCTCTGCTGCCAATGACTGGAACGAACTGCAAAAATCACTGAAGATAGAGACTCATATCTCCCTCACTAACTTTAAGCACCAGCTGTCAGAGCAGCTCACAGATCACTGCATCTGTAAATAGCCCATCTGTAAATAGCCCATCCAACTACCTCATCCCCCATACTGTTATTTATTTGATTTATTTTGCTCCTTTGCACCCCAGTATCTCTACTTGCACACTCATCTTCTGCACATCCATCACTCCAGTGTTTAATTGCCATTTTGTAATTATTTCGCCACTATGGCCTATTTATTACCTTACGTCCCTTATCCTACCTCCTTTGCACACACGCTATATACACTTTTTCTAGTGTATTATTGACTGCATGTTTGTTTATTCCATGTTTAACTCTGTTGTTTTTGTCGCACTGCTTTGCTTTATCTTGGCCAGGTCGCAGTTGTAAATGAGAACTTGTTCTCAACTAGCCTACCTGGTTAAATAAAGGTGAAATAATAATTCATTAGTTGTCTTCAGGAAGGCAGTGAGTTGCTGCCAACACCGTTCTCAATTTTTATTTTGAGGAATCGGAGATTCGATATAGGCTAATTATTTAATTTTTGTTTTCGTGTCAAGATTTAGCTTTTTCTAGAGAGGCTTTATTACTGCCACTTTTAGTGAGTTTGGTACACATCTGGAGGATAGGGTGCAATTTACTATGTTCAACATAGGAGGGCCAAGCACAGGAAGTAGCTCTTTTAGTAGTTTAGTTGGAATAGGGTCCAGTATGCAGCTTGCAGGTTTAGAGGCCATTACTATTTTCATGAATGTGCCAAGAGATGCAGGATTACAAAACTTGAGTATCTCCTTGATCCTAGGTCCTGGCAGTTCTGTGCAAACAACTGAGCATTGGAGAAATATGCAGATTCAAAGAGGAGTCCATAATTTGCTTTCTAATGATCATAATCTTTTCATGGAAGAAGTTCGTGAATTCATCACTGCTGAAGTTGAAAGCCATCCTCTCTTGGGGAATGATGCTTTTTCTTAGCCAGCCTAAAACCCCAAAGAGCAAGCAATGCAGATTTAGAAGCATTGATTGATCGATTGTGTGTTTTGTAGGAGGTGAACACTTGGAGATTGTTAGCTGTACAGCCTGTGGCCAGCAAGTTAACCACTTCCAGAGGGACTCCTTCAATCAGCATCCGGTACTCAAAGTACTTATTTGCAAGGTGAGGTGATCCTGGGTCTGTCAAAGATTGGGACAATTATAGTGAACACAAATATAAGCTCAACATGCAACAATGTCAAATATTTTACTGTGTTACAGTTTATATAAAGAAATAAGTACATTTAAATAAATTCATTAAGACCTAATCTATGGATTTCACATGACTGGGAGTCCATATGTTGGTCAGAGATGCCTTAAAAGAAAACCAGTCAGTATCTGGTGTGACCACCATTTGCGTCATGCAGCGCGACACATCTCCTTCACGTAGAGTTTATCAGGCTGTTGATTTTGGCCTGTGGAATGTTGTCCTACTCCTCTTTAATAGCTGTGTGAAGTTCCTGGATATTGGCGTGAATTGGAACACGCTGTCAAACACGTCAATCCAGAGCATCCCAAACATGCCCAATGTCTGGTGATTATGCAGGCCATGGAAGAACTGGGTCATTTTCAGCTTCCAGGAATCAGGAACAGATCCTTACGACATGGTGCTGTGCATTATCATGGCCCTCAGGATCTTGTCATGGTATCTCTGTGCATTTAAATTGCTGTCTATAAAATGTTATTGTTTGTTGTCCGTAGCTTATGCTGCCCATACCAAAACGCCACCACGGGGCACTCTGTTCACAACGTTGACATCAGCAAACCGCTCACCCACACAACGCCATACACGTGGTCTGTGGTTGTGAGCCAGTTGGACGTACTGCCAAATTCTCTAAAACATTGAAGGAGGCTTACGGTAGTGAAATTAACATTAAATTCTCTGGCAAAATCTGTTGGACATTCCTGCAGTCAGCTTGCCAATTGCACACTCCATCAACTTGAGACATCTGTGGCATTGTGTTGTGTGACAAAACTGCACATTTTAGAGTGGCTTTTTATTCTCCCCGGCATAAGATGCACCTGTGTAATGATTAGGGCAGTCCCCGACAAAATCAAAAATCTTGGTTGACTGAAAGTCGTCTGTTCAATTGCTCAACATTTTTAAACATGTATTTTTCCGTATATAGACACACCATATATGTTTAAATAAAATCAACTATTTGCATTGAGCTTGTCTGATGCTTTAAGCGTACAGTTTGATGCCTAGAGGGCGCCAGAGATCTCAATAACCTTAACTTGACCCAACTATTCTCCTCCCGCTCCTGCTGGCTTTCGCTCATTCTGCCATTACTCTCCTGAAGTTGCCGGTAATAGGCTACATGAGGAGTTGGCAACCTTTCTCATGTGGAATGCCAATTTATCTTACCATTTCTACTCATCTGCGTGCCAGTTATGGTTTTCATATGCACATTTTAGTGAAACTGTTTAATTTATAATAATGTCTTCATATCTTAATCATTGTCATGTGGTTAATCAACATTCTATTTAAATCTAAATTAAAATGATACAAACATAAAAAGTTACTTCTATTGCCATTGCCAACTACTTAAAAATAGCCTACATAAAGCCAACAAATAAAAACATTGCGCCTGCAGGTAGAAAAAATCATCTTAGAAATCAGATTGGCTACATTCTGCCTGTTTGCAACAAACTTGAAACGTATCAACTATTAACTTGCGTCCAGCCAAAACTTGCTCTAGTGAACTTGCAACATTGTATAAAATATTCTGGGCCCTCAGTTTCCTGTGCCAGTGAGCTTGGGACAGACCCATTTGTAGGCTATTTGCGCAAAGGATAAGAAGCAGTGCTTGACTTGGGCAGGAGTTCACCTGAGCTGAGTACCAGCACCTCAAATGTTCTACTGCTTGAGCTCCTGTTCCTCTTATAGAATATTAGCTCTAAAGTATTGTGGAGCTCCTGCACCAGCACCCAAAATGAGTACCAGAACCTATTTCAGTCCAAGTCCAGCTCTGACATTTCCACTGGATCAGAGCATGACATTTTTGCCTTTCACGCTGAGTGGTTATCGAAAGGGAGAGCACTGGAAAGATTTTCAAATACATTGAGGAATTAATGTAATTCTCAATGGAAAGAAAAACAGACTTTGTTTGCTGTTTGAGGTGAAGAAAACATTACTTTGAGGAGCTCCACAGGTCATTAGTGGTGGCGTGTTAAGCCAATCATAAATGTGCCCGTTTGGGGATCCGATTAGTATTTCTATGCCTGCATTTGTGCGCAGGCCATTTGTGCACAGGCCATTTGTGCACAGGCCACTTCTATGTGTATGTGTCCTTACTCAATATTGACAGGGGTGCTCCAAACAAAAGACGATGACTAAATTGGCAGAACTCATAAATAGAATTAAATAAACCAAAAGTTGTTTCTCACAAGTATAGCATAGGTTGTGGACTTTGTAAATAATGTGTCCACTCCGACAATGAGAACAAGACTGGAATAATATTGAATGCATTAAAAGAAATGACCGTAACCAAAGTAACAAACTTTAGATTAGGAATTAACAGTAAATTTACTGGTGATATGTCATGGGGAATTGATATACACTAATAATCAAACGCAAACAATTCACACAATGAAGTTATGACACAATGAATGTGAGTTTTGGAGGGAGAGAAGTGCATTGTTCATCTGGGCGCATGGTCAATCACACGTCTGCATTGGCCGTGCAGGATTTATGGTGATATGGCATCCGCAGACGTCAGGGCATTCATACTTCTTGCGCTTTGCGGAGCAGGATGTGCTGCCCCCACCCACCGTCAACCCATCATGTCAATGGGGAGCTATACAGAGCCCTCCGCATTAAAACATTTGGGAGGCGCATGGCGATGTGGTACAGAGTTCGATTTGGCCTCTGCATGCCTCTCCAGGCTCCGCAATATGGAGCCGCCGACCACATTTTCGAATCGAGTATAAATTGGCTTTTAGTCCAAGACTCCAATGGATTAGTTCACTGAGATGGGCGCATATATACACTTGTTACTGCTCGACTAAAACAATCTGTCGACCAACAGCCTAACGACCAAACAATCGACCAGTCGACTAATTGGGATCAACCCTAGTAATGATCATGCTGTTTAATCAGCTTCTTCATATGCCACACCTGTCAGGTGGATGGATTATCTTTGCAAAGGAGAAATGGTCACTAAATGTAAACAAACATTATATGGAAATAAGCTTTTTGTGCATATGGAACATTTCTGGGATATTTTATTTCAGCTCATGAAACATGGGACCAACACTACATGTTGCATTTATATTTTTGTTCAGTGTGTGTGTGTGTCATTCTCCAACAATATTTTGTTAAGCTCAGCTACATTTTTGGAGGCTATGTCCTTATTGTCTTATTTTCTCAGTCTTGTTTCAAGTATTACTCAAGTGATGACATCAGCAAGGATTGTGATGGCATGGACGAACAGTGCAGGTACGACGGGGTGGTTCTTCTATACAACAAGATGCTGCAAGCAAATCCTGAAACGTTAAAAAACATACAGGTTGTTACGTTAATCATTACTTCAAACTATTATATTTGCTTCTTACAGATGGTGTGCAGAGGGGGGAAACCTGATCTGCTGCGACTTTTGCCCCAACGCCTTCTGTAAGAAATGTATTTTGCGTAATCTGGGGCGAAAGGAGCTGTCTGGCATCCTAGACGAGGAGAGTAAGTGGTACTGCTACGTATGCAGCCCAGAGCCTCTTCTGGACCTGGTCGTCGCCTGTGACAACGTCCTTGACAACCTGGGGAGTTTGTGGCAAGACCACCGCAAGAGGGGCAGAGGTGATGGCAAATCTGGACATTGTGACTCCCATCCCAGGCATTCTCAAAACATTCCCACGGGTCATTGGAAACATAGTGGCATAGATGGTCATGTGGTGTTCAACTACAACACCCTTCAAATTCCAGAAGAGATGGCCAAAAAGGCAAAAAACCTTGTGGACTCTACGAACACTGTAAACACAACTTTTGTGAAGTTCATTCAAGGTGGAATGGATTTTAAGCGACAATACTTGAAGACTTTCCAGTCAGTACTGAAGGGTCTAAAGAAGTCCCACACAGCTCTGGAGGAAGCCCTTTGGGAGGAGTTCAAAGAGATTGGTCTGCCAAATGATGGGGGAAACCCCACTTTTGATACTGATGCACCTCAACAAGCACAAAAGGGTTGTGTGGAAATGGACATTGTTGATAAAAATTGCCTGCATTTCTTAAAGAAAATTGCAGCTGAACATTTGGAAGATAATTATTCAGACTCTAAGGGCTTTACGGATGATGAAAGGCCTTCGTCCTCAAGTGAAATGAAAGGTGTCCTTGGCACAGAGATAATGCCCCGTCGAGGTAGAGGCAGGCCACGGAAAAACTCTAAACCCAGAGAAGATCCTTCCAACATGACAAAACAACTGGTGGTGCAACTTACACCTGTCCCTGTTGAAAAACAGCCACCCTCTGGCCCCCCAGAGTTGGAGTTGGAGGAGAAAAAGGAGTTGGAGGAAGAAATAAAAGAAAAAGTGGATGAACGTAAGAGAGACTGTGAATCTATTGAACCTGCAACAGAAGGGGAGTATGAATCTGCTGAGGAGGGAAACGAATCTCTGGTGCTGGAACTGGAAGATGAACCAGAGAATAGACGCTCACCTCGGGTAAAGACCACGCCCTTACGCAGGCCAGGTGAGGGCAAGACCAAGTCTACCCCCTCAGGCGCTGACAGTGAGGGTGACTCTGACCCTGACACCAACCCCAATGTTGAAGTACCTCAAGGAGCTGATGAGGAAGGGCTTGGAAGAGGAATTGAAGACTCGGACTCCGATGAGGTCCCTGCTGTCCTTCAGCGGGCAGCCATGGCTCACAGTTCAGATGAAGCCAGGAGTGACGATGGAGACCTTCGGAGCGTGACCAAGAAATGCCTCTTCGGCCTGAAGAAGAACACTCCCCTCTCTCCAGAAAGAGTGGTCCGCAAACGCAAGGTGCAAGACCGCTCCTCTGACTCCGACTCCTCCAGTGACAATCCAGACCTGCAAAAGGAGATCAAGACAATGAGCAGGCCCCGGGGGAGGCCTCGGAAGGTTAAGAGAGAGGATGAACCTACCCCCAGCAAGGATAGTCCACAACATAGGCCCCCGGGCAGACCTCGGAAGGTCAAGAAAGAGAATGAATCCGCATTCAGCAAGGAGGGTTATACCCAGGTAACCAAGCCTAAAAGCACACCTCGGTCCCAGCAGAGAACAAAGCAGTCGCCATCCTCTTCCAGTCAAGAAGAGGGAGACCAGGATTCTGAGTCTAGCGATGACAGTGGTGACCAGAAGATTAAGCCTATCACTGAGGAGGTGGCCTTACTGGGGTCAGCAGCTTTCCACCAGTCGTCTGGTGAGTTGGTCTCTCACTTTCTCTGCACTTTTGAGGTAAACCACTGCATTCATGAGCTGTATTTCAACCCTATTCAGGTAGCCATGTAGATTTCCTCATTGGCAAATGTTGAACTGACCTTTTTTTTTTTTGTACTCTTACCCTGTAGGCGATGAAGAGCAGACCCGGTCTGGGCCTTCTTGGGAAGCAGAAGATGATGACGATCCAGAAAATAGGTATGGTTCCGAACAAACGGACTTAGCCTTTGTAACACACCCTAGGCGCGGGAGAAAGGCCACGCCACGGAACTCTAAGTCGGGTGCTAATAATGGTGACTCCTCCGTTGTCAAGACCCCTTCCCAATCAATCTCATCTCGTCCAACCCGCAGCTGCAGTAAACCAGCAGCTATCCCATACAATTTCTAGTGTAGAGCAGAGGTACCGTGTCAAGCACAGGGAGAAACCCCTCACACCTTGCTAAGGCTGTGTTATGAATGATAGGCTACTTATGCCACTGTTTTACCTTTTTCTTAAAACATTTTTGACATTTTTGAAAATGTAATTTAAAGTTAAATGTGAGTTGTCTATTAGCAGAATGTGGCATCATTTGTCCATATCTGTGCATTTCAAGGTGATTAAGAGGGGGAAAATGCTGGTTATCGTATTAGTTTGCACAAAAGCCTGATGCACTTATTAAAACAGATTAAACAAATTATTTTATACCTCATAGTTTCTCATTGGTTAACAATACTGTAAGTCATCCTTATTTCTTCCAGATATAGTATTCTAGTTTTTACCAAAAATAACAGTATACTGTATATTAAGTATTTTAAGCCATGTTAAAGGTATCGATTGCATTATTTGTTAATAGTGTGATTATACTTTTCTTTTTAAATAAAAGCTAATGAACCACACCAGGGTACTGAATACACATCTGAACGTACCCTTAGACTTAATTTACAGGTCTGGATATATTTATCTTTGACTATACTAGGACTATACTCACTGGGAATTGGTCATCATGGAGTTTGATGTCATTTCTGGACCCCAACCCTCATATTATACATCCCCTAATGGTCAGTTCATGATCAGGCATTCTTTAGGGGGACTGTATTGTACATGACTGCACCCTTCTGGCTGCTGGATGTTGCCCATTTCTCTAAGGCAGTGTAAAAGCATACACATTACTGCTAGTATTAGGTAATTGTGTTGGTGTATGGTTACTGTATGGAAGATTTTTTTTCTTGATATATTTGAAGTGCATGTGCAATATGCCAGTGGTGTAGTGGCTGTATTTAGCACTGCTATTCTGACACAGTTGAGTACTAATACGATTGGTTGACTATCCAATGATTCTCTGAACAGACTGGAAAACTCTATTCTGCTTGATTGAATCTTTAACATTTATATGATTTATTGCTTCTGACCAGGTTGAGGGCTTAGCCGAGAAAGAGGACTTGTGATGCTAAACAGCAGTATACCAAAGACACTGATTATAAGACCCTACTGTACTGTATTTGACATACTTTCTTTGTGCCTTTTTTCACCACAGGCACCTAGCTGAATTTCTTGTATGCTTTGTGATACTAATTGCATAACCATATTTAGAGTATTTTCATGTTTGTTTTGCATGCAAGGCCATATTTATTGGCCATTTACCTACATTTTAAATGATTTAAAAACTGCTAATTTAATGCAATTGCATTTTACTTTGGAGGAGCTCGATGCCTAAAGGCAACCGCTCTTCAAGCTGGTCCTGTAGAATGGTTGTAATGCATTTTATTCAACCACAACTTTGTCCTCTTGTGACCTCGGAGGTCAGCCTTACACCATTGCTGTGAGACGAGGAGGCATGTTGTCTTATGTAGTGAAGTGTCTTTTTTTTCTTTATTTTCTCCCCAGTTTAAACACTTGCGGTAAGGCCTCAGGCCCAGGCTGTTGCCGGCCGCTGCTGTTTGATACTGCCTCATATGAGGGGCCCTCATGTACACTTACTTCTCGCTGAGGCTTCATCCGAGGCTTCATTCAACTATTATTCTGCCAAAAGGATTGTTTCTTAAAAACATATTCTTGTGTAAGTAGATACATGTATTTCACCGAATATTGAACTTCGTAAAAAGCCCAACAAAACCTTTTTTTTCTTTTTCTTTTTCTTTTTACCCATCACAAACTATTTCCTGCATACCACCTAAAAATAAAGTGGTTGTAAGAACTTATTTTCAAATTGAAGTAATAATTATGCTGTCATTAGCTCTGAGGTGCTGTAGTGTTAGCCTTGTTAAAGGCCTGTTGTAGAGCATGCGTTAAACCAAGGATATGTTCTTACTTTTGTCATTGACTGAACTCTGTAAGAGAAACTATCCGTTGTAATAAATGAATACCCTTTATAATGTCTCGTATGTCTTCATTATTCTATATAGGACCAGCTTTGTTCATCTTGTGAGTTATACGTCTTAGATGTTTGTTATGGAGGGGAGGGGTTGATTCAAATGTGCTTACAAAGTCGTTAAGTTATCTGGCCTTTGACTCCTCAATGTGTTGCGTTTTTAAGATTAAATTAAGTGAAATGGTCTTTGACAGAGCATTTCAGCTGTCTATTTGGTCACATAACAGATATTTACATCAGTAAAGAAAGAAAAACATTCAACCACTTAATGCAATGGCTGTAAAACTGTATTGTCGGTTGTTTACAGGTCAGGGAATGCAAAGCGGTATTAGAATAGCTAGCATTGTTATTTTCATTAATTCTAGAAGAAATGTATCTTCTGGTGATATTGCTAAGTTTAAGGTGATATCCTACGTTTTGATTGTAAGACAAGTTCCTTTAGAGAATAAACCTATTAAGCAGGGCTTGTTGGATTTGATGTGATGATCATTAAAATGATCCTCCGGTCCCTTTTCCCTCTCTTCCTTGCTTCTGAAAGAATCGCTAAGAAAATGCTCTTGGCCCAAATCAAAGCCAACTACTCATCGGGGGAGGATTTCTCTTCAGACGAGGAGTCATCACAGGATGATGAATCTGACAGGGAAGAGAAGGCGCAGGAAGATGGGAAAGATGAAAGCTCAGATGAGAATGGTAAGTGATCCCTCCTTTCCTCCACCGAAATTTCAATTTTTTTGTTTTTTTTGTCATTAAGCTGAAATACTGTCCTGACATGGCCTGTTTCTTATTAACTGGGCATTAAAGTAGGCCCATATTGTAATTGTGGTGATCTAAGACATCGCCATGTGTCACTGCTTATTAGTGTACAGGTTGAATTAACATTTGCTATAGGAATATGATGTCCTCCTGACATTATACCATGTTTCTGCTGCAGGGCAGACCTCCAGTTTGACCTCTGACTCTGGGTCCAGTAAAACTCGTCACAGACACTGTCTGCTACGCCACAAGCTCAGCCTTGACGATGGAAATCCAAGTGATCAGAAAACAGCTGAAGAAAATGGGAACGAGCAGAAAGTCAAGAAGTCTAGAAGAACCGAAGGTGTGTGTGGGATGGGTTCTGTGGAACGACTATGATTGGATTCCATCAGTGCCCTAGACTAGTTTTGGAGTTGGTCCAATTACTTTGAGCTTGTTTTTTGCTTTCTTCCATTGCCTCAGGTGAGACATTGGAGAGCCAGAGTAGTGATGATAGCCTATCAGAGCAGGAAGAGTCTGGTATGAGTGAAGAGCTGAGCCAATCTGAGAATGAGGGCAATGAACAGAAGCCCAAAAGGTAAGAAGACTGCTAACCTGGAAGGAAACCATGTTTTCTGTCATCGTTACATGTAATTGTGGTTGCATTCTTTTTATTAGTGAAATATCTTTGCTCTTTTGTCTCCTTAGCTCATCTACCTCTAGAGTCGAGAGAGAATCAGTCCGTAGTTATCTACAGAAGAAGCAGCAACCCTCATATATTGTGCTGTCTGACTCCAGCATCGATAAGGTAATAACGAGTGGATGTCACCATCTCATTTTACCTTTGCATTGTCAGTCGCCCTTTTATATTCTTCTTAATAACTTCATGATGTGCAACTATTTGATTTCTGAGAGGTATGATCATCATTCTGCTATTCTTGTTCACTGTTTGTGTATCAATCAATCAATCAAGTTTATTTTATATAGCCCTTCGTACATCAGCTAATATCTCGAAGTGCTGTACAGAAACCCAGCCTAAAACCCCAAACAGCAAGCAATGCAGGTGTAGAAGCACGGTGGCTAGGAAAAACTCCCTAGAAAGGCCAAAACCTAGGAAGAAACCTAGAGAGGAACCAGGCTATGAGGGGTGGCCAGTCCTCTTCTGGCTGTGCCGGGTGGAGATTATAACAGAACATGGCCAAGATGTTCAAAATGTTCATAAATGACAAGCATGGTCAAATAATAATCAGGAATAAATGTCAGTTGGCTTTTCATAGCCGATAATTAAGAGTTGAATACAGCAGGTCTGGGACAGGTAGGGGTTCCATAACCGCAGGCAGAACAGTTGAAACTGGGACAGCAGCAAGGCCAGGTGGACTGGGGACAGCAAGGAGTCATCATGCCCGGTAGTCCTGACGTATGGTCCTTAGGGCTCAGTTCCTCCGAGAGAGAGAAAGAAAGAGAGAAGGAGAGAATTAGAGAGAGCCAAGATTTTCAAAATGTTCATAAATGACAAGCATGGTCAAATAATAATCAGGAATAAATGTCAGTTGGCTTTTCATAGCCGATCATTAAGAGTTGAAAACAGCAGGTTTGGGACAGGTAGGGGTTCCATAACTGCAGGCAGAACAGTTTAGCACCTGTATCAGGTGCTAAATGTTAAATTGTATGTTTTTCTTTTACTGGTAAAAGCGTTGTTGTGCTGGTGACCTCCGGATCTGTCTATCTAAACAGAGTGAAGATGACGAGAAGGACGGAGAGGAAGGTGACAACAAAGGTACACCTAAGGGCCGCAAGAAGATCCGCAGAATCATCATAGATGAGCACCTCCGCTCAGAGACCCAGAGAGCCCTGAAGGAGGAGGAGGATAGATGCAGACGCCTTGCAGAAAGAGAGCAGAGGGAGGACTTCAGAGAGGTACACTACACACAGCTGACCCTCTCCATGCACACTCACTGTAGAAACCATGCTCTCTCAGAAATGTCATACTGTTAGTCTATTTTATTTGAATACGTTATATATTATATCTATATATGGTTTATATGATCAGTTTTGGTCTAATGGTGGTTTCCTCGCAGGTGATTGTTATTGACGATGAGGTGTCTCAAGTGGCCTGTCCAATCACCACTAAGCTGGTCTTGGATCAGGATGAGGGGACCAGGGAGCCACTCATTCAGGTGCACAGGAACCTGGTGACCAGGCTCAAGCCTCACCAGGTGGATGGTAAGTCTTGGTTTTTATTTGTTGTACAAGTCCAATACATACAATAATTAACATAGATTGGCAAATACAGCAGTGTCCCTTCGATTTGCTGTATTTCTTCCTTTTGATAGGTGTGCAGTTTATCTGGGACTGTTGTTGTGAGTCAGTGAAGAAGGCCAATTCCACCCCTGGATCAGGTTGCTTACTGGCCCACTGCATGGGCCTAGGGAAGACACTGCAGGTAAGAGGAAGGGAAGAGAGAACAAAATGAGTGTTTAGGATTTTATATGGATCCCCATTAGCTGTTGCAAAAGCAGTAGCTACTCTTCCTGGGGTCTAAAAATAATAATAAAACATGATGTAATACAGAATAATAATAGACATGAACAGCTCAAGAACAGTGCAACGTACCAGTCGTTTGGACACACCTACTCATTCAAGGGTTTTTCTTTATTTAATTTTTTTTTTTACATTGTAGAACAATAGTGAAGACATCAAAACTATGAAATAACACATATGGAATCACGTAGTAACCAAAAAAGTGTTAAACAAATCAAAATATATTTTAGATTCTTCAAAGTAGCTACCCTTTGCCTTGATGACAGCTTTGCACACTCTTGGCATTCTCTTAACCAGCTTCACCTGGAATGCTTTTCCAACACTCTTGAAGGAGTTCCCACATATGCTAAGCACTTGTTGGCTGCTTTTCCTTCACTCTGTGGTCTAACTCATCCCAAACCATCTCATTTGGGTTGAGGTCGGGTGATTGTGGAGACCAGGTAATCTGATGCAGCACTCCATCACTCTCCTCCTTGGTCAAATAGCCCATATATCGCCTGGAGGTGTGTTCGGTCATTGTCCTGTTGAAAAACGAATGATGGTCCCACTAAGCGCCAACCAGATGGGATGGTGTATTTCTGCAGAATGCTGTGGTGGCTATGCTGGTTAAGTGTGCCTTGAATTCTAAATAAACCACGGACAGTGTTACCAGCAAAGCACCATCACACCTCCTCCATGCTACACTCTGCGTCTCACAAAGACGCGGTGGTTGGAACCCAAAATCTCAAATTTGGACAGATTTCCACCGGTCTAATGTCCGTTGTGTTTCTTGGCCCAAGCAAGTCTCTTCTTCTTATTGGTGTCCTTTAGTCGTGGTTTCTTTGCAGCAATTTGACCATGAAGGCCTGATTCATGCAGTCCTCTGAACAGTTGATGTGTCTGTTACTTGAGCTCTGAAGCATTTATTTGGGCTGCAATTTCTGAGGCTAGTAACTCTAATGAACTTATCCTGATGATGAGCCAGTTTCATCATAGCGCTTGATGGTTTTTGCGACTGCACTTGAAGAACGTTCAAAGTTCTTGATATTCCGGATTGACTGACCTTCATGTCTTAAAGTAATGGACTGTCGTTTCTCTTTGCTTATTTGCGCTGTTCTTGCCATAATATGGAATTGTTCTTTTACCAAATAGGGCTATCTTCTGTATACCACCCCTACCTTGTCACAGCACAACTGATTGGCTCAAACGCATTAGGAAGGAAAGAAATTCCACAAATTAACTTTTAACAAGGCACACATGTTAATTGAAATGCATTCCAGGTGACTACCTCGTGAAGCTAGTTGAGAGAATGCCAAGAGTGTGCAATGCTGTCATCAAGACAAAGGGTGGCTACTTTGCAGAATCTCAATATAAAATATATTTTGATTTAACTCTTTTTTTGGTTACTACATGATTCCATGTGTTATTTCATAGTTTTGATGTCTACACTATTATTCTATTCAAAATGATGAAAAACCCTTGAATGAGGTTGTCCAAACTTTTGATATACAAGTTATTTAGGTATGTGTGCTGTGAGATGTTTAAAAATATATATATATATATTTAGCTGTTTGCTTTGGTAATTTGAGACGGAAGGGTGTTACATGTAACTATGGCTCTGTACAATACTGTGCGTTGCCTTAAATTTGTTTTGGACTTGGAGATTGTGAAGAGATCCTTGGTGGCATGTCTGGCAGGGTATCTATGTCTGTCAGAGCTGTGACAGACGTGTTGTCGTATGCATGTGTCATTAACAAAACAGTATATTTTGTTAATGATACTAGTCTTGCTAAAATATTTTTCTCATTTAGGTGGTGACATTCCTCCACACAATGCTGCAGTCAAAGTGCCTGAACTTCAGGACTGCCTTGGTGGTGTGTCCACTCAACACTATCCTTAACTGGGTCAACGAGTTTGACAAGTGGCAAGTTAACATGGGAGCTGACAAAGTCAAGGTAGTTGGAGATTAGATGTTTTTCTTTGAAGGTAAATACATGCAGAGGTTATTCATATACAATGTAGTATCAAGAAATAGCAATGGCATCTTTTTGTAGGCACTAACTCCGCCATGGTTAAGCCTATGTGAAAATAAATTGTGTTTTTGGATAAACACCGATAATAGGGCTTCAGAGATTTTAGACGTTTTGTTCTATGAGATCAGCTAATGTCACTTTTTGTGAATTTTGAGCACATAAAAAAAGCACATAACTGCGTCATAATTCATGAAGGACATGTTGACTGACTGTTATCTCATAGAACAAAACGTATAAGATCTCCTAAGCTTGTGTTGACCTCAGACCTTGTTTTCGGCGTTTATCCCAAAACCCTGTTCTTTCCCCGTTAATTGTTGCCATAGGAATGGCTGAATGAACCAGAGGTAACTAATATCCGGGTTTTTGGACTACAAGCTGGCGAGCTCTATATTCAAAGTATTTAATGTTTCTTTCATCTCCCTGTCTCGACCTCTTCATTTCTCTCACCATTTTTCTCTCGGTCTCTATACACTAACATACACCTCGTAGGTGACAGAGTTGGCAACATTGAAGCGACCTCAGGAGCGTTATATTGCGCTGCAGAAATGGCAGAAGGATGGTGGTGTTATGATCATGGGCTATGAGATGTACCGCAACCTCACACTAGGCCTCAAAGTCACCCACAGACAATTCAAAAAGACCTTTAACAGCACACTGGTCGATCCAGGTACATCCTCTACTAAATCTATGCATGTAGTGTTGAGAGGTATGCACCATTTAATTTGTTTGTTTATTGTGTTGAAACTCTAATACACTCCACTACTTTTGTTGTACTCCAGGTCCAGACTTTGTGATCTGTGATGAGGGGCACATCCTTAAGAACGAGGCGTCCAACATCTCCAAAGCTATGAGTGCCATTAAGACCAAACGGAGAGTGGTGCTGACAGGCACGCCACTGCAGAACAACCTCAATGAGTGTAAGGAGGCCTGCTTCAGTCTATGACTACCTTTCCATTTAAAACTGTACTCTGACCAGTATCCCAACATTTGGCCAAGTTCATTCATATTTCAGTTTTAATATATCTCAAAACTTTTAGGAGAACATAATTTGCATGATCATTTCCTTGTTAATGTTCAAGTCTAGTCATATATATGTTGGTTCTTTCAGACCACTGCATGGTGAACTTCATCAAGGAGAACCTTCTGGGCTCAATCAAGGAGTTCCGGAATCGGTTTATCAACCCCATTCAGAATGGCCAGTGTGCAGACTCCACCCCCAGAGATGTCCGCATCATGAAGAATCGCGCCCATGTCCTTCATGCAATGTTGGCGGGATGTGTACAGGTGAGATGGCTCAATTACTAGGAGTGTATGGCACTTTTATTTGTAGTTTATCAGAACCACTGACTACTTTTTGCAAGTATTTGTTATTCTTTGTCAGTCTCCAGTGGATACACTTAGTGTGTTTTTCCTTTCTCAGAGGAGAGACTACTCAGCCTTGACCAAGTTCCTGCCCCCTAAACATGAGTATGTTATGGCGGTTAGGGTGACCCCCCTCCAGTACAGACTGTATCGCTACTACCTGGACAACTTCACTGGTAAGAACCTCCAGCCAGTTAGCTCAGAAAGCTCTGTAATTAAATGTGTATGATATTTAGAGACATTTAGGCTTTTACTGAGAATATAGGGGGAAAAAGCTGTGTGTGTCTGTAGGAGCAAGATCCGTAGTTGAGGGAGCCAGGGGAAAGACTGGAACCAGCCTCTTTAAGGACTTCCAGATACTCAGCCGAATCTGGACGCATCCCTGGTGTCTGCAGCTCAACTATATCAGTAAAGAAAATAAGGTGAAGACCCATCAGATGCAGATTTGACCAAAAATACTATTTTCTCATCACCAGACAGATCCTGATGCATCAGTCAAACTGTCACCAACTGAGATTCTCTTTGTTTTCAGGGCCATTTTGATGGAAAGCACCAGGGGAAAGCTGAGAGGTGTGTAAGCATGAATATTCAGGCTACCCCTTGTCACAGATCTCTAAAGTAGGCTTGCACGGTATCCATATTGTCATACCTTCATACCTAACTTGGCCCATACCGGTATATTCCGTAATACCAGCACTGAACACAAGGGGTGCTATTTTCAAACCCCACTGGGCCTCTGTAATCCGGAGGTTAGCAATGCTAACAAGTAAATGTGAAGTCCCATAGAGAATGCTAACTAAATGCTAATGAGTGCATTGCTAACATTTTATACAGTCTCTGACCTAAACTACTTGTAGGACAGACATCCCTGCTCATAAAGATATACAAGTAACTCAAAAATACTACTCACAGTTTGCTGCACGCACAAAATAAATATTAGACAGCGAGGCTTTTGTTCCAGGAGGGGATTCTCTGCTGTTACCAAGTGAAGCTTGATTTTGGAAAAAGCTAACCACTGTCGCTGAGAAATAGCTAACTAGCTACTAAATTAGCAAAACTGCAGAGCATTAGAACATTTGACAGTTAACTCATTTGTTATAAGATACCTAGCTGGAAAACATTTAGTTATGACTTCCATACTGTAACTAGATCACATGCTTCACAACAGTAAGTGACTCAAGGCTACAGTCTCTTGACTGGGAACTACTATGTGACTGGGAACTACTGGTAAGCTTGATGATGAAAAATGATGTGACAGGTGAAATGAACACGGTTTCTTTATCTCCTAATGTATTGCGCAAGTTGACTGCAGGTAAAACTTAAACCGTTTCAATGGTATCGACAGTATTGGAAAAACCATCCCGTGGCTATTTCCAAATAGCCCAGTATACGGTATATATGGTATACTGCTAAAGCCTACTCTTAAGCAGTCCACAAAGTTAATGCGTGTATGTACGCTTGGGTGGAGTCCGATTTTTATTTCACTTTTGATTTTTTTTTGCAATGCACACCTTTTGGTAACATAATACCTCGCCTGTCCATTCGTTTCTAGACTCCCAAAAAGCGAACTTCACAAGAAGGCGATAGCAGAGGTTTTCTTTTTGTCTGCCCGTTTGTGGTAAAGGAAAAGAAGAATCACATTGAAAACATCACCACTGCAAGCTAATTTGAATGAAAACCAACTGCATATTTAAATAATACCTACATGTAATGAAAGTTTAGTTTTTTAAATTTTATTTAACCTTTATTTAACTAGGCAAGTCAGTTAAGAACAAATTCTTATTTACAAGGACGGCCTAGGAACAGTGGGTTAACTGCCTTGTTCAGGGGCAGAACGACACATTTTTACCTTGTCAGCTCGGGCATTCGATCCAGCAACCTTTCGGTTACTGGCCCAACGCTCTAACCACTAGGCTACCTGCTGTTTTCCATTCACTTAGTTTTGTGCCTTCCAGTAGACTACATCTTGCTAGCTACAGTACATGACCAATAGTATGTGGACATCTGCTCGTCAAATCTCATTCCAAAATCATGGGCATTAATATGACGTTGGTCCCCCTTTGCTGCTATATCAGCTTCCACTCTTCTGTGAAGGCTTTCCACTAAATCTTGGCACATTGCTGCGGGGACTTGCTTCCATTCAGCCACAAGAGCATTAGTGAGGTCGGGCACTGATGTGGGCCATTAGGCCTGGCTCGCAGTCTCTGTTCCATTTCACCCCAAAGGTGTTTGATGGGGTTGAGGTCCGGGCTCAGTGCAGGCCAGTCCAGTTCTTCCACACCGATCTTGACAAACCATTTCTGTATGGACTTCACTTTGTGCACGGGGGCTTTGTCATGCTGAAATAGGAAAGGATCTTCCCAAAACTGTTGCCACTAAGTTGGAAGCATAGAATTGTCTAGAATGTCACTATGCTGTAGCGTTAAGATTTTCCTTCACTGGAACGAAAGGGCCTAGACTGAACCATAAAAAAACAGCCCCAGACTATTATTCCTCCACCAAACGTTACAGTTGGCACTATACATTGGGGCAGGTAGCGTTCTTCTGGCATCTGTCAAACCCAGATTCATCCATCGGGCTGCCAGATTGTGAAGCGTGATTCATCACTCCAGAGAATGCATTTTCACTGCCCCAGAGTCGAATGGCGGGGACCTTTACACCACTCCAGCTGACGCTTGGCATTGCGTATGGTGATCTTAGGTTTGTGTGTGGCTGCTCGCCCATGGAAACCCATTTCATGAAGCTCCCAATGAACAGTTCTTGTGCTGACGTTCTTTGAGGCCGTTTAGAACTCGGTAGTGAGTGTTGCAACCAAGGACAGATGATTTTTATACGCTACACGCCTACACGCTTCAGCACTCGGCAGTCCCATTCTGTGCGCTTGTGTGGCCTATCATCTTGCGGTGAGCCGTTGTTGCTCCTAGACGTTTCCACTTCACAATAACAGCCCTTAGAGCTGCCCGGTCAACTGTATCAGGGCAGAAATTTGACGAACTGACTTGTTGGAAAGGTGCCACGTTGAAAGTTCCTGAGCTCTTCAGTAAGGCCATTCTACTGCCTATGTTTGTCTATGGAGATTACATGGCTGTGTGCTCGATTTTATACACCTGTCATCAACGGGTGTGGCTGTAATAGCCAAATCCACAAATTTGAAGGGGTGTTATATATATATATACACTGCTCAAAAAAATTAAGGGAACACTTAAACAACGCAATGTAACTCCAAGTCAATCACACTTCTGTGAAATCAAACTTTCCACTTAGGAAGCAACACTGATTGACAATAAATTTCACATGCTGTTGTGCAAATGGAATAGACAAAAGGTGGAAATTATCGGCAATTAGCAAGACACCCCCAATAAAGGAGTGATTCTGCAGGTGGTGACCACAGACCACTTCTCAGTTCCTATGCTTCCTGGCTGATGTTTTGGTCACTTTTGAATGCTGGCGGTGCTTTCACTCTAGTGGTAGCATGAGACGGAGTCTACAACCCACACAAGTGGCTCAGGTAGTGCAGCTCATCCAGGATGGCACATCAATGCGAGCTGTGGCAAGAAGGTTTGCTGTGTCTGTCAGCGTAGTGTCCAGAGCATGGAGGCGCTACCAGGAGACAGGCCAGTACATCAGGAGACGTGGAGGAGGCCGTAGGAGGGCAACAACCCAGCAGCAGGACCGCTACCTCCGCCTTTGTGCAAGGAGGGGCACTGCCAGAGCCCTGCAAAATGACCTCCAGCAGGCCACAAATGTGCATATAAATATATAAATAAATACAAAATTACTCTCACACACGCACACACGCACACACACACACACACACACATATCTGGCTAAAAACAGCAAGCAAACTAGCCTTTTAGCTTCCCACATCTCCATCATGTGAAATAATCTGATTTATAAATAATATGCCCTGGCATATACTTGCCAGTGTAATTTATACCAGTTTGATATGCTGCTTGAATGTATTCGCTCCCTTATCAGATAAGCATAGAATGTGCCTATTTACTCCATGAGGAAAAATTACATGGCTACAACTGTTTTCACTTTCAAAATGGCCTACAATCACGTAGGTATTACTTCTAAACAAAATACATTTTGCAGGTGTTTCTAATAAGGCTACATCATTTGAACTGTCGCTGAGATTATATTTGGTTATCGTTGCAAAATAGACTGCTTATTTATTTTTGATGCATAGCCTATAGATCAACTCAGGAACTAAGCAAGTTGGTTCAGCCTCATCTACACAACACTGCCACCATCGCAACGTAAGGAATAATACATTGCGTTTCGAAATTTGCGTTGCACAAATGTGCGTAGCAAGCAACATAGGCGCCAGGACTTCATACTGCAAGGAGCTGTTCATTTTGTGACAAAAAACAGCATTCACGTACAGCGTTGCTTAGCGTTTGCGTTAACTGCGTAACGTCTGCCGAGCTCTTTAATTACTATGACAGTGTGATGCTTACAGTGTGATGCTTATCTATCACCATCAAAAGGTAATCTCATGCAAATAATAGATTGTTGCCTTTCATCCTTTCCTTTGTCCCACTCAGTAAAGAGAAGGAGAACAAGGGAAAATTGCGTAATGCTGATGAAAAAAGCAATGATGTGGAAGTGATCATGGTGTGGAACAGCTCATCAAAGAGTGTCAATGTGGAAGGAGACCAGCGAGCAGGTCCACTGGTTACAGTGGTAGATGGTAGTAGTCTCTCTTAAATTAAGGAAATTACTTTGCCATGTATTTTACATTAGCTTCTTGTGTTACAATTGAACATTTTAAATGATTTACAATTAAGTCATTAATATAAGGTGAACATATTCATGAGGTCAATGGTGATATTGTATGCTTTGTGTTCAGCGGTGAAAGCGTCCACCAGTTTCAGGCCTGACAGTCCGGCTGCAGACTGGTACAAGGATATGCTGAGTGATTCAGACGCCACCATCCTGGGACACTCAGGGAAGATGGTGCTGCTGTTTGAGATTCTCCGAATGGCAGAGGAACTGGACGACAAACTGTAAGTGTGCTTGAGAAATGCATTCAGGCACCGGGGGGTATTTAAAAAGAAGGATCGAGTTAGCCAGAGGTTTATAGAGCAGATTTGTTGAATTAACCTTTTCTTCATCAATTTTTGTTTGTATATTCACAGGTTGGTGTTCAGTCAATCCTTGATCTCATTAGACATGATTGAAGATTTCTTGGACCTCGCTAACAAAGCCAAAGACAACGGACAATCATCCCTATACAAAGGTACGGTTCCCATTGGCTGTTCACATATTCAAGCATATGTTATAGTGTTACAAAACAATTGTTTTCTTCAGATTGTCTATAATTGTTATAATTTGTTTCCTTTTCCAAACTGTAGGTGATGGCAGCTGGATCAGAAACATTGACTATTACCGTATTGATGGGTCCACCAGTGCCACATCCAGGAAGAAATGGGCTGAAGAGTTCAATGATGCCACCAATGAGCGGTACGTCTCTGACTGCTGTACTATTCTACATCTCAAATTTCACTGTGCCAAACCTCAACACAGTATGTAGCATAACACTTAGTATTGTATTATTATTCATGACAAAGCATCAGTAATTGTAGACAGTGTGATTTCTTGAGATGGTCTGTTTAAGATTCTACTCACACTCACTCCTTTGATTTCATTTCTAACCAATTTACTTTCAGAGGTCGTCTGTTTCTCATCTCGACAAGAGCTGGGTCCCTTGGGATCAACCTGGTAGCAGCTAACAGGGTCATAATTTTTGACGCTTCGTGGAACCCCTCCTATGACATCCAGAGCATCTTCAGGGTGTACCGTTTTGGCCAGCTGAAGGCAGTGTTTGTCTACCGCTTCTTGGCACAGGTAATGACATCTCGTATGCACCCCATCTTCTGTAATATGATTGTGGGACACATTTTGTGTTTTTTACATACACAGTCACATCCAAAATTGTTGATAAGATTAGCAAAAAAGACTATTAAATAAATACAAATACGAGCTATATTGTATGCACACACAAAAAATCTAAATAGCTTACATTCTGTTAATAAAAATAAAAAAAGGTTAATTATTGGCACCCCTAATGATTCTTATAAATATAATCAAACAATGTGATCTGCATTAACATTCTACTATTTAAAGTTAAAGGCCAGGCACCACACCCTAATAGGGGATTTTTTTTCTCCTTAATCATATCACAGTCAACTTTTACCAGTTGAATGAAGATACGCATAATATTTTTTTAATATATATGCAAATGAGGTGATATTTCATTAAATATGCACATTTTGCATATCCCGCAAAAAAAAATGTTGGTTCACTGGATTAAGTCGGCGTAACTATTTAGGTAAAATGGTCCTGAAACATTCATGCACACGTGAAGGGGAACCAATTGTATTGATTCAAGTTATTAGAAAAAATGAAAATCACAATTTTTTTTGCGTTATGAGGTTTGCATCCGACATTGACTATTTGCATATCCCGCAAATCCATTTTTCAGGACACTGGATTAAGTCTGCATAAAAATTGTAGTTTAATTTTGTTAAGACACTCCGGTACGTAAAATGCATTTTTGGCCAATATTTCTAAACAAAATGTTACCTAGAATAACAAATTGAGAACATATCAACAATAACCTCTGGGAAAGTCTCAAATATATCCAAGGATAACCACACAATCTGGTGAATGTAGATTCTTCTGAAACTGAGGAAAATTAGTTGGCATGTGGGAAGAGTCTGACTTTCGGTAAATGGCAGTTAAAGACAAGTACACTGAATTTAGATGACCAAACATCTATTTAGACCCAATCACCATCTCTTCAAAGTAAGTTACTACATATAGTCCAGTTTGTTACATTCTCTAAAATAAAATATACATTTTCATGAAGATTTTGACATTTTTGTTTACTTTTTGAAAATACTCATATTTATGGGACAAAATACCAACAAATCTAAAAATTGATAGGTACTGTAGATGCAAAAATGTCATTTCAGTCTGTGGTGCCTTGCGTCAAGGAACTGTATTGTGGCCTTTCATGGCTTCCTGTTTCACTGGGTATAAAAATGTGGTAACATGCATGTTGTTAGGTTCTGAACAAACAGAGTAAAAACTGAAACGGACGACTCGATAAAGCTCAAACCAAGTTTATTCACCCACTGGTTCATGCAGCTGCAAAGACGAAGCATGATTACACAAGCACATTTATTTATTACCTCCTCCTTGGCGTGGGTCAACTTCTACACCTCTAGACAGCCAATACATATCTGTTGCTAGGAAGGAACTTAATTGGTTCCTCTCACTGGTGTAGTCATGGCCCTGCCTGATGCTAGAACCTTTGGGCGTTGGCGTGTACAGTGTATTCGGAAAGTATTCAGACCACTTGACTTTTTCCACATTTTGTTACGTTAGTCTCAATTTTTTTGCAAATGTAATTTAAAAAAAAATGAAATTTCACATAGGTATTCAGACCCTTTACTCAGTAATTTGTTGAAGCACCTTTGGCAGCGATTACATCCTCGAGTCTTCTTGGGTATGACGCTACAAGCTTGGCACACCTGTATTTGGGGAGTTTCTCCCACTCAACTGCAATCCTCTCAAGCTCTGTCAGGTTAGATGGGGAGCGTCGCTGCGCAAGCTATTTTCAGGTCTCTACAGAGAATTTCGATCAGGTTCATGACCCGGCTCTGGCTGGGTCACTAAGGACATTCAGAGATGCGGAGAGATCACTCACTATTAGGGCAAAACATTTTGAAGGTTAAAACCACTGGTACAGTGGTTAACTTTCCTGGTAGAGGACCCACGTGTATCTTGTCCCCACGCACAGTGAGGAAGATGGTTCCGGAGGCACAGAAAAGTCCAAGGGCCACAGTTGGAGAGCTGAGAACTTGGTTGCATCTTGGGCTCACCATGTCTCCAAATCTACAATTACATCCACCTCCATGTCAATAGGCAATTTGGAAGTGTTGTCATAAAAAAGCTCTTTGAGGGCAACCAACAAATGTGAACGCTCAGTTAGCTGAACGGCCTTGTTGTTTTGGAACCAGGTGCTATGGTCAGATGAGATAATATTAGAGCTCATACATACTGTAAAATATGGTGGTGGATCTTTGATCTTATGGGGCTGTTTTATTTCCACTGGTCCTGAGGCACTTGTTGTGGCGCCCGCATGCTTCCCAGACGGAACAGTTCGTGCATATATTATGACGACATTTTGTGACGTTTTTGTTAGTTTTGGACTTCGGCAAGTGTTCTTTCAGTTGTTCGAGCACACATTGTTTTTCTCTAGGCAAGCTGAAGTCCGTAGCCGAAGTCTACGCCCCCTCGTCGGCGATTGGTCAACAGTAGGTGTTGTGAAGGCTTCAGGGCGCCCAAGAAAGTATAGCAAGCGCCAGGACCGTCTCCTAAAGTTGATTCAGCTGCAGGATCGGTGCACCACCAGTACAGAGCTTGCTCAGGAATGGCAGCAGGCAGGTGTGAGTGCATCTGCACGCACAGTGAGGCGAAGACTTTTGGAGGATGGCCTGGTGTCAAGAAGGGCAGCAAAGAAGCCACTTCTCTCCAGGAAAAACATCAGGGACAGACTGATATTCTGCAAAAGGTACAGGGATTGGTCTGCTGAAGACTGGGGTAAAGTCATTTTCTCTGACGAATCCCCTTTCCGATTGTTTGGGGCATCCGGAAAAAAGCTTGTCTGGAGAAGACAAGGTGAGCGCTACCATCAGTCCTGTGTCATGCCAACAGTAAAGCATCCTGAGACCTTTCATGTGTGGGGTTGCTTCTCAGCCAAGGGAGTGGCTCACTCACAATTTTGCCTAAGAACACAGCCATAAATAAAGAATGGTACCAACACATCCTCCGAGAGCAACTTCTCCCAACCATCCAGGAACAGTTTGGTGATGAACAATGCCTTTTCCAGCATGATGGAGCACCTTGCCATACGGCAAAAGTGATAACTAAGTGGCTCGGGCGGGGAACAAAACATCGAGTAGTGCCTTTTGTCATTTTTTGCACTTGAGAAATATTGCACCAAACATCCTAATCGGATGCAAAATTGTGCGGCTAAGATCTCTTCTGCTTAAACATCAAAATTAATGACAGATTTCTTGAGAGATTAATTAGTGGGAGTGTATACTGGCTATGGCATCTCAAGATGGACAAACAGTACTATTACCTGCTGCTTTTTTCTTGTTTTTCATGCAAAGGTTTTTTAAGGGAATATGTGACCACACTCGTTTGGTTCGGCTAGCTGAGGTCGGCTAGGCGCCAGCCGAATTGATGCATGCTGACGCCTTTAAGATCCACGGCATCATGACATGAACTCTACCAAGTATCAGGACATTTTAGCCAAAAACCTGGTTGCCTCTGCCAGGAGGCTGACACTGGGCCGCAAGTGGATCATCCAGCAAGACGATGACCCTAAGCACACACACAAATCCACAAAGTAATGGTTAATTGATCACAAAATCAACATTTTGCATTGGCCATCTCAAACCTGTGGTTTGAATTGAAGAGGGCAGCCCATAAGCGCAGACCGAAGGTTATCAAGAATCTGGAAGGATTCTGTATGGAGGATGGTCTAAGATCCCTCCCAATGTGTTCTTCAATCTCATAAAACGTTATAGAAAAAGGTTAAGTGCTGTTATCCTCACAATAGGAGGGTGCACAAAGTATTGAAAATAGGGGTGGCAATCATTTTTACACTTTTTTTATTACTTGTTAAAGAAATGTTTTTCTCGGCAATTGTATTAGTACAATATCGCTCAGTATTTGTATAATTCATATATATATATTGTTTTGCTCATCTTTATCAAGGGTGACAATTTTGGATGTGACTGTAATTCTGTAATCACTGATATTAAATTGCTGTTTCTTTCCAGGGTACCATGGAGGAGAAGATCTACGACCGGCAGGTGGCCAAGCAATCTCTATCGTTCCGGGTGGTGGACCAGCAGCAGATACAGAGACACTTCACTCTGTTTGAACTGACAGAGCTTTACATGTTTGGGCCAGACCTGCTGGATGACCCCAACTCTGAGAAGAAGAGCAAGAGGATCACACCCCTGCTGCCCAAGGTGACCAAAGCTACAAATTAAACACACAAGACCATTAAATTCTCAATTGACCCTTTGCTAAGCCCCGCCTCCCTTGGCTAATGTCACTACCTCTGACAACATTTTCCCGGGAAGCTCAATTCCCCATTCAAGAAATCACCTCGCAATATTCTCAAAATGTGCTTCTAATACACAATGAAATTTAACAGACTACCCCCTGCTCATCAGGAGACATTGTGTATGTTATGGTGAACTGTCATGGAAATTGCTTCACGGGAACCTGGTGAAATTATGCTTGTAGTGTAGCTAGCCACTGAATAGCTCTGAATTCACCATCAGCATATGCAGTCAAAGCTACAATTGAAGTCGGAAGTTTACATACACCTTAGCCAAATACATTTAAACTCAGTTTTTCACAATTCCTGACATTTAATCCTGGTAAAAATTCACTGTCTTAGGTCAGTTAGGATCACCACTTTATTTTAAGAATGTGAAATGTCAGAAATATAGTAGAGTGATTTATTTCAGCTTTTATTTCTTTCATCACATTCCCAGTGGGTCAGAAGTTTACACACACTCAATTAGTATTTGGTAGCATTGCCTTTAAATTGTTTAACTTGGGTCAAACGTTTCGGGTAGCCTTCCACAAGCTTCCCACAATAAGTTGGGTTAATTTTGGCCCATTCCTCTTGACAGAGCTGGTGTAACTGAGTCAGGTTTGTAGGCCTCCTTGCTCGCATATGCTTTTTCAGTTCTGCCCACACATTTTCTATAGGATTGAGGTCAGGGCTTTGTGATGGCCACTCCAATACCTTGACTTTGTTGTCCTTAAGCCATTTTGCCACAACTTTGGAAGTCTGCTTGTGGTCATTGTCCATTTGGAAGACCCATTTGCGACCAAGCTTTAACTTCCTGACTGATGTCTTGAGATGTCGCTTCAATATATCCACATAATTTTCCTCCCTCGTGATGCCATCTATTTAGTGAAGTGCACCAGTCCCTGCTGCAGCAAAGCACCCCCAAAACATTATGCTTCCACCCCTGTTCATCACAGTTGGGATGGTGTTTCTCCAAAAAGTACGATCTTTGTCCCCATGTGCAGTTGCAAACCGTAGTCTGGCTTTTGTTATGGTGGTTTTGGAGCAGTGGCTTCTTCCTTCCTGAGAAGCCTTTCAGGTTATGTCGATATAGGACTTGTTTTCATGTGGATATAGATACTTTTGTAACTGTTTCCTCCAGCATCTTCACAAGATCCTTTGCTGTTGTTCTGGGATTGGTTTACCCTTTTCGCACCAAAGTACGTTCATCTCTAGGAGACAGAACGCGTCTCCTTCCTGATCAGTGTGACGGCTGCGTGGTCCCATGGTGTTTATACTTGCATACTATTGTTTGTACAGATGAACGTGGTACCTTCAGGCATTTGGAAATTGCTCCCAAGGATGAACCAGACTTGTGGAAATCTACAGTTTTTTTTTTTTTTAGGTTTTGGCTGATTTCTTTTGATTTTCTCATGATGTCAAGCAAATAGGCACTGAGTTTGAAGGTAGGCCTTGAAATACATCCACAGGTACACCTCCAATTGACTCAAATTATGTCAATTAGCCTATCAGAAGCTTCTAAAGCCATGACATAATTTTCTGGAATGTTCCAAGCTGTTTAAAGGCACAGTCAACTTAGTGTATGTAAACTTCTGACCCACTGGAATTGTGATGAACAGTGAAATAATCTGTCTGTAAAAAATTATTGGAAAAATTACTTGTCATGCACAAAGCAAAGATGTCCTAACCGACTTGCCAGAACTATAGTTTGTTAACAAGAAATGTGTGGAGTGGTTGAAAAACAACTTTTATTGACTCCAACCTAAGTATGTAAACTTCCGACTTCAACTGTATATACACTTTTGGAGCTAACTAGTGCTCTCAAATCGTATCCTGATGTCGATAGCAATGTTATGAATACCACTCATAACTTAGCTTGCTAACAAGGTGTATTAAGTGGCTAGCTAGCTAGCGTTAGAAATGTTTGGTAGTCAATGAGACTGAGAGCTAGCCAACCTGCTGAGCTATCAAACAATGTAACACAAGTATAATTTCGGATTTGAAAAATACTTCAACAGGCTCTGCATTTCAGAAATCACAGTAGCAAGTACTCCTGGTAAATTGTTCAATTATTTAGCCATAAAAAGTAAATAAATAAAAACTGGTTTTGCCATAGCCCTCATTGGCTTTCATGCAATTTAAATATGAGCTTATCTGAGGTGTTGGACACAACGACAGTTTCTGTCCATTGGAGCGCTGTGATTGGTTGACCAAAATTCTAGGGCTTGGCGAAGGGTGAATTAGTATTTTTACTTCAACAGTAGAGTAGGGATTGACATTGTATGTCTGTTTCCCAGGACATGGTCCTGGCAGAGCTGCTGCAGATCTGTAAGGAGCAGATTGTCTGCTACCATGAACATGAGTCCCTGCTAGACCACAAAGAGGAGGAGGAGCTCAGTGAGGCCGACCGCAAAGCTGCCTGGGCTGAGTACGAGGCAGAGGTAAAGAGGAACTACTACACACATTCTCTGACAAAACAGCTAAATATGTTTTCATAGACCGTGGTGAGCAGCCTCTAGTAATCTCACCCTCTCCTGCTCTCGCCTATAAACACTGAGAAATTATGGTTTTGAATCAATTCAACGTCCTTACTTGAATTCTCGTCTATCAAGAAGTAAAGTAGTAATGATATATGCATTATGTGTAAAAACAGGTGTATGTTTATCTCTCCTCTACAAAGGGTGCATTCTTCTTGAACAAGGCAGCACACACCAGCACCAACGTTCCCAGCCCCTCCACCTCTCGTACGGCCAACAGTCTGTCATCCCTGTACAAGAAGACTAATGAGCAGCTGAAGGTATTAGCCATGTCTCCCCACCAGACCTGTGTGGAAATCAGTTGCTTTTCTCTAAAGTTTATGTTTGAGATTATCTCTCAATAGATAGATGCCTCTCACATCAACATTTTAATGCGTCTCTCTCCTGAATGACAGAACATGATTAATGCCAGCCGTGACAAGGTCAGCGAGGCCATCAAGTCCCTGCATTCCTTAAAGAACCTCTCCGTGGATGACTATGTGTTGCGCTTGGTTAGTCCCTCGTATTATATTACGTTAATATGATAATAATCTTTGTGTAGAAAAAAATGTGATGTGCATTACGACGACATGTGACTTGTTTTTACAGTGGCACGATAACCCAAGTCTAGATGAGAAGCAGGTGAAAGTCCTGGCCCAGACCTGGAAAACCAGCAATGACAAGGAGCGGGAGCGAAGACGGGCCTTATATCATGACCTTCTCTCAGAACAACAATCAGTAAGCTTCAATTGTCAACAACAACATTGTTCTAATTTTCTTTCTGCTTTTGATATTCCTTTGTAACTACTTAACCCTGCATCTTTCCCTTACTCCCCTCGACAGCTTACAATGTGCATCCAGACCATTTTGACCAGTAGAAAAATTGAAGTGACACAGACTGCCACTGTCACCAATCAGACACCAGCCTTGACAGACTCCGTTAAGAAACCCATGCAGTGAGACAGGAGAGACGTCTCTAGCCTCAGTCCCGTTCCACTAGAGGACACTCTAGTCTAACCGCAGTAACTATAGAGGGTACTTAATCCCCCCCAAAGGGGTGATAGATGAAACATTTCGGTTAAGGATTTCCTTTATTTTACATTGAAAATGAATGTATGTGGCGGCAGGTAGCCTAGTGGTTAGAGCGTTGGGCCAATAACTGAAAGGTTGCTGGTTCGAATCCCCGTCATTAATGGCTGATCCCTAGCTGTGAACCCACTCTCCGAGGGTGTCTTATGGGGAGTGGGATATGCAAAAAAATTCGCTATGTACATGTGTGAAATAGGACCCACCCTATTATTATTATGCTCTATAGCAGGGGTATTAAACCCTTACCCTACAAAGTCCAGAGCCTGCTGGTTTTCTATTCTACCTGATAATTAATTGCACGCACCTGGTGCGCCAGGTTCTAAATCAGTCCCTGATTAGACGAAACAATAAAAACAAGCAGTGGAACTGGCTTTGAGGTCCAGAGTTGAGTTTGAGGATTCTTTCGCAAAGATATTATGTTAAAGGGGCAGTGCAGTAAAAAAAATTGATTGAAATTGTGAAAATTATGATAATGCCCTTTTAGTTTAAGAGCTTTTTATAAGAAAACGCCTGGAATTTCAGTCTGTTCAGGTGGGATTGAGTTTTTGGTCCACATGACAGCACAATCTGATCTGATTATTCTGCCAATAACCAATCATCTTTGCATATGTATTCTCCTACTTTAAAAGGGTAAGCGGGGTAGGCTCCAGAGTGTAGACGATCCTATCCGTCAATAAGGGCTGTGTATGTAAATATATTTATATTTGTATCAACACACCCACACGATCAGACTGAACATTTCAATGGCAAAATGAGGCTCAGGGAAATAAATTATACAAAATATATTTTGGTGTTATTTTCATGATAAACACAGTGATTTATTCCATTTAAAAACTGCATGGGGGCTTTAAATAAATATTCTGCCTTGGAAAAGGTTTTCCTATGTGATTAATGGTATAATTGTCTGTTTCTCTGATGCTATAATAAAAATCTGTTCATTCGTTTTGTTTTAAAGGTTGTGTGGTTTTTGTTATGGTGAATTATTTGCCTTGGTAATTACACTTTATTTTATGGTTACAGTCAGAAATTACCAGGCATATACTTTAAAATAAGATTGTAACAATGATTGGTAATTTTTGGTACTACATTTTAAGTAGTTCCAAAAATACTTAATTTGTAATTTTTTTGGACTAAAGGTCGCTAGTAGAGGTACTGAATCACTTAAACAACACATCCTCTTTAATACATCCTCTCTCGGCAAACAACAGATTTGGATTATAAAAATTGTTTCTGTTATAGAGTTGTAGAGGTATTTTTCATGAGAATAAGTGTTTGCGCTCAGCAGTTTCGTTTTTTTTACTTTAGTGCAGAGCAGGGGCTAAACTGATGCTCCAGAAAGGTTTAATCAAACGGAAGAAAACCGGTCAGAGCCTACAGATGGATATGTTTATTTACACAAATACATGTGCCACAATGGAGCACTTTGGCAGTTTACATTAACTAAAACTGAATTGCAGTGCATCTTACATAAGAACATTAAAAGAAACTCAATTAAAACTACCCCATCTAGTGTCTGTTTAAAAGCCTAAATAAGGATGGTTTTGTTTTTTAGGATTGTGTTCCATCTGATCTCCAGTAGTTGCTCGTCCTGCCTTTTCCTTACTCCTGGTTGCTTATCCCTTGTAGGTGGCAGCCAGCTGGAGAATTTGTTTGAACCCTGCATCTTAAGAGGACATTTCAGACAAAGCTCATCTGTAGGGTTTGGCAGGCCACCGAGTATGTTGAATAGTCAGAACCTAGGATGAACTTGAGGGCCCTCTGGACTCTTAAGGTCTGGCAGCACATACACTTACACGCACCAACTTATTAATGGACTGCTGAATCATTTTTCCTCTCGCTTTGTTTGCTCTTTTCCATGTTTATCTCTAAGCTACCCAGGAAAGGGCTAAAAATAGCCCATATTAATATATGTTGCCTTAGAAATAAGGTTCATAAAATAAATAACTTGCTAACATCAGATTACATTCATATATTAGCCATTTCTGACACTCACTTATATCATTCCTTTGATACAGCAGTAGCAATACGAAGATATATAACATCTTTTCGACCAGGAAGTCCTGATTCATGCAGTCTCCTTTGAACAGTTGATGTTGAGATGTGTCTGTTACTTAAACTCTGTAAAGCATTTATTTGGGCATCTGAGGTGCAGTTACCTCTAATGAACTTATCCTCTGCAGTAGAGGTAACTCTGGGTCTTCCTTTCCTTTGGCGGTCCTCATGAGAGCCAGGTTCATCATAGCGCTTTATGGTTTTTGCGACTGCACTTGAAGAAACTTTCAGTTTTTCCGGATTGGCTGACCTTCATGTCTTAAAGTAATGATGGACTGTCGTTTCGCTTTGCTTATTTGAGCTGTTTTTGCCATAATATGGACTTGGTCTTTTAGCAAATAAGGCTATCTTCTGTATACCACCCATACCTTGTCACAACACAAACGCATTAAGAAGGAAAGAAATTCCACAAATTAACAAGGCACACATGTTAATTGAAATGCATTCCAGGTGACAACTTCATGAAGCTGGTTGAGAAAATGCCAAGAGTGTGCAAAGCTGTCAAGGCAAAGGGTGACTAATTTTAAGAATATAAAATATATTTGGATTTGTTTAAAACTTTTTGGGTTACTACATGATTCCATGTGTTATTTAATAGTTTTGATGTCTTCACTTTATTCGACAATGTAGAAAATAGTACTGTATAAATAAAGAAAAACCCTTGAATCAATAGGTGTGTCCAAACTTTTAACTGGTACTTTAGACGAGTCCCAAGACCCTTGTGGGGGTCGTAGCAAAAACGGAGAACACTATCGTCTTCATGAGTGTCTCATCTTTCCATAGAGAGGTCATAATAGTTTTGTAGGCCAAACCGCTTAGACGATACAGACGGGATGTCTTATGGTATGATAAACACCACTCTAGGTCTGTCACCTTTCACCGCAGATGCAGAAGTGTGACATCGGCAGATGTGGTGGTTTGAGATGCATCCAATGCAAAAAACACATCTCCAGCTTACACTGACAGATTTTTATGGGGCTATTTTATTATTATGCTAATTCTATTTTTACAGGGGGGGGGACATCGACTCTGGAAATTCCAAATTGTTTGCATAGTCAACTTACGCACAGCACTGACACACACACACTTAACCCACCAGACATGCCCCCAGGGGTCTTTTCAGAGTCCCCAGGTCTAGAACAAATTCAAAGAAACGTACAGTATTTTACAGAGCCATGAGTGCATGGAACTCCCTTCCATCTCATACAGCGCAAGTGAACAGCAAACCTGCTTTAAAAAAACTAATAAAGCAACACCTCACGGCACCACGCCTCTCCCCCATGTGACCTACTTGTTGTGTGTATGTACTGACATGTATGTGGAACTGATAGATGCACACACACGCACACTACATGTTTTTAAATGTATGTAAAGTATTTTGTCTAATGTATTTCTCATTATATGTCGGACCCCAGTCAGACTAGCTGTTGCCATTTGCGTCGTCTAATGGGGATCCTAATAAATCAAATCACTGGGTAAAAACTGGTTGAATCAACCCACTTTGCACACACTGGTTAAATCAATGTTTCCACATCCTTTCAGCAAAATTACTTTGAAGCAATGTGGAATAGACATGGAATTGACGTATGCGCCCAGTAGGAACGTCATTTGAACCCCAAAAATCAATGTGATGACGTTAAATCTACCTGGGAAACTAATTGGATTTGCAAAAAGTCATCAACTTTAATGACCTGGTGATTTTGTTGTTGAATTCACGTTTGTTGTTACCCTACCACTGGTTGGCTATTGAATGAGCGACGGATAAATGGTAGCCTAATATTTGTTGTGTAGCAGGAATAAATCAGTCATGTCAGAAAACTGGCGCACGGAAGTTTTAGAGTATTTTTTTGTGCCGCACGCACCTTGGATAAATGAGGCCCCAGGACATTTTAGCCAAAAACCTGGTTGCCTCTGCCAGGAGGATGAAACTTGGCCAAAAATAGATCTTCCAGCAAGACAATAACCCCAAGCACACATCAAAATCCACAAAGAAATGGTGAATTGACCACAAAATCAAAGTTTTGCAATGGCCATCTCAGTTTCCGGACAGGAACCCCATTGTAAACCTGTAGTTTGTATTGAAGAGGGCAGTCCATAACCGCAGACGAAGGATATCAAGGATCTGGAAAGATTCTGTACAGATGAATGGTCTAAGATCCCTCCCAATGTGTTCTCCAACTCATAAAACATTTTAGAAAAAGGCTCGCAAGGGGAGGGTGCTGGAGTAGGGGATCAAATAATTTAGAACAACTTTTTAAAAATGTTTTTATTTGTATTACTTGTTCAACTAAATCTCTTTCTCTGAGCAATTGTATAAGTACTTTTATTTGTTGTTACATACAATATACAGTTGAAGTCGGAAGTTTACATACACCTAGGTTGGAGTCAATAAAACTCGTTTTTGTCATGAATACCACCGAAGGTGGCTCCCCTTCCTGTTCGGGTGGCGCTCGGCGGTCGTCGTCACCGGTCTACTAGCTGCCACCGATCCCTTTTTCCTTTTCGTTTGTTTTTGTCTAATTGTTTTCACCTGTTCCTTGTTGGGGTTTTGGGATGGGTGTTATTTAAGTTCGTTTAGCCCGCTGGTGTTTGTGCGGGCTTGTTGTTATTTTTGACGTATGTGGTCTTTGTGTTCTTTTGGGTTTTTGCTGTCCAAGTTTTTTTTTAGTAACTATGGTTTTGGGTTTTGTTGCACCTGTGTTTTGGGCTTCACCCATGATTTTAACTGGTTACTAGCCGAAAGGACATTAAAGCGTTTTTCCCGTCTACCTTCTGCTCTCTGCGTCTGACTCCACACCCATCACTCTCCAGACGTTACAGTTTTTCAACCACTCCACAAATTTCTTGTTAACAAACTATAGTTTTGGCAAGCCGGTTAGGACATCTACTTTGTGCATGACACAAGTAATTTTTCCAACAAATGTTTACAGACAGATTATTTAATTTATAATTCACTGTATCACAATTCCAGTGGGTCAGAAATTTACATACACTAAGTTGACTGTGGCTTTAAACAGCTTGGAACATTACAGAAAATGATGTCATGGCTTTAAAAGCTCCTGATAGGCTAATTGACATAATTTGAGTCAATTGGAGGTGTACCTGTGGATGTATTTCAAGGCCTACCTTCAAACTCAGTGCCTCTTTGCTTGACATCATGGGAAAATCAACAGAAATCAGCCAAGACCTTAGAAAAAAAACTGTAGACCTCCACAAGTCTGGTTCATCCTTGGGAGCAATTTCCAAACGCCTGAAGGTACCACGTTCATCTGTACAAACAATAGTATGCAAGTATAAACACCAAGGGACCACGCAGCCGTCACACAGCTCAGGAAGGAGACGCGTTCTGTCTCCTAGAGATGAACGTACTTTGGTGCAAAAAGGGTAAACCAATCCCAGAACAACAGCAAAGGATCTTGTGAAGATGCTGGAGGAAACGGGTACAAAAGTATCTATATCCACAGTAAAATGTGTCCTATATCGACATAACCTGAAAGGCTTCTCAGCAAGGAAGAAGCCACTGCTCCAAAACCGCCATAAAAAAGCCAGACTACAGTTTGCAACTGTACATGGGGACAAAGATCGTACTTTTTGGAGAAATGTCTTCTGGTCTGATGAAATGTTTGGCCATAATCACCATCGTTATGTTTAGAGGAAAAAGAGGGAGGCTTGCAAGCCGAAGAACACCATCCCAACTGTGATGCACGGGGGTGGCAGCATCATGTTGTGGGGGTGCTTTGCTGCAGGAGGGACTGGTGCACTTCACTAAATAGATGGCATCATGAGGGAGGAAAATGATGTGGATATATTGAAGCAACATCTCAAGACATCAGTCAGGAAGTTAAAGTTTGGTTGCAAATGGGTCTTCCAAATGGACAATGACTCCAAGCATACTTCCAAAGTTGTGGCAAAATGGCTTAAGGACAACAAAGTCAAGGTATTGGAGTGGCCATCACAAAGCCCTGACCTAAATCCTATAGAAAATTTGTAACCAGAACTGAAAAAGCATGTGCGAGCAAGGAGGCCTACAAACCTGACTCAGTTACACCAGCTCTGTCAAGAGGAATGGGCCAAAATTCACCCAACTTATTGTGGGAAGCTTGTGGATGGCTACATGAAACGTTTGACCCAAGTTAAACAATTTGAAGGCAATGATACCAAATACTAATTGAGTGTATGTAAACTTCTGACCCACTGGGAATGTGATGAAAGAAATAAAAGCGTAAATAAATCATTCTCTCTGCTATTATTCTGACATTTCACATTCTTAAAATGAAGTGGTGATCCTAACTGACCTAAAACAGGGAATTTTTACTCGGATTAAATGTCAGGAATTGTATTTGGAGTTTAAATGTATTTGGCTAAGGTGTATGGAAACTTCCAACTTCAACTGTATCTCAATATTTGTATTATTTATTTTATACAGTCTATTTTGTTTTATTTTTTGCACCTTACATAAATTAAATTAAGTATATTATTTTTGCATCTCGGCCTCTTTGGGCTATTCCTTTTCATTATCCCTTTTCATTATCCCTTTTCATTATCCCTTTTTATTGCCCCTTTTCATTATCCCTTTTCATTATCCCTTTTTATTGCCCCTTTTCATTATCCCTTTTTATTATCCCTTTTCATTATCCCTTTTTATTGCCCCTTTTCATTATCCCTTTTTATTATCCCTTTTCATTATCCCTTTTCATTATCCCTTTTTATTGCCCCTTTTCATTATCCCTTTTTATTATCCCTTTTCATTATCCCTTTTCACTATCCCTTTTTATTATTCCTTTACATTATCCCTTTTTATTATTCCTTTTTATGATCCCTTTTCATTATCCCTTTGTATTATTCCTTTTCATTATCCCTTTTTATTATTCCTTTTCATGGTTTGAGTGCAAGTACCTTTTGAACTCTATTTTTCTCCTACGCACCACCCACCTTTTCTTTTTAGCCTGAGCGCAAACCATCAGACTGGCTTTCTACCAGTGGTGTAAAGTACTTAAGTAAAAATACTAGTTCTACTTAAGTAGTTTTTAGGGTACAGTATCTGTACTCTACTTTACTATTTATATTTTTGGCAACTTTTACTTTTACTTCACTACATTCTTAAAGAAAATGATGTACTTTTTACTCCATACATTTTCCCTGACACCCAAAAGTATTCGTTACATTTTAAATGCTTAGCAGGACAGGAAAATGTCTAATTTACACACTTATCAAGAGACCATCCCTGGTCATCCCTACTGCCTCTGATATGGCGGACTCACTAAACACATGCTTGGTTTGTAAATGACGTCTGAGTGTTGGAGCGTGCTCCTGGCTATCTGTAAATTAAAAAAACTAGAAAATGTGGCTGTCTGCTTTGCTTAATATAAGGATTTATTTATTATTTATACTCTTACTTTTGATACTTAAGTATATTTTAGCATTTACATTTACTTTTGATACTTAAGTATATTTAAAACCAAATATTTTTAGACTTTTACTCAAGTAGTATTTTACTGGGTGACTTTCACTTTTACTTGAGCTATTTTCTATTAAGGTATCTTTACTTTATGTACTGTATGACAATTGGGTACTTTTTCCACCACTGCTTCATAGTCCTTTTTTCTCATCTTTATCAAGGGATCCATTAATTGTGGACCTCATTGCAGCTCAGTATTTGTATAATTTATTTTATACAGTCTTTTTCTGGTCATCTTTATCAAGGGGTCCAATAAATAAAGGGTAAGTGAGAAAAAGGGTAAACAATAAATGCGCACGAATTGGCGGGAGTCAGTTCGTAGTGGAGAGAGACCTTCCTCCAGCATGTCTTCCCCACACAATGACAACTGTATATTCATTCCATTTATAAACAGTCTCAGCCATATATCAAATGTTATCTGAACTTCTACAAAGCCACAGCCTTGTCATAAAAACATAATTGAACAAAAAGTTGCATAGCAGTTGAATAGCCTCAGTGAACTGTTTACAATAGGAAATTAGGTACATTTGGACTTGGAGAGCAGCAGTGGTAGAATTGTGAGACAGCAGAGGAAGTCACGGCCTGAGTGAACACTGAAGGCATTGTAGAGGTAAAGTGATTGCACTCATTTCTCTTTGGCTTCCTCTAAACATAGCTCAAACACACATCTCTCAGTGGACACGGCCATCAGAAGACTGATTCAACAGGGTTCACTGGACTGATGACAAGTATGCAACAGTATTGGACCACAGAGAGAGGTACTGTCAACTTTCTCATGTTTATTTTTGTTCTACTAGAAATTGAACATGGTAGCCACGGAACCAAAACAGCAGAGAAGTTGAGCCTCACACTTAGTTGTTGTGGAAATTGACCTACTATGCTGTTTACTTTCTTCATCTACATTATATCGATGAGTCTAACTGTAATAACATGTGAAAAATCCTTCCTGTAAAGTGGCTCTGGCTATTTTTGTTAGATTTTTACATGGATTAAAATGACCCATTAGTAAACCTCTTTTTCTATCACTCATACTGTTGGTCAGTTTTGTAAAGTAACCAGAACATCTGATAGTAAAGTGAATATTTATGCCCTCTATTTATGCCTCTCTAGTGGCTGTAAAAATGTATACAGGCAGCATCGGAAGAGGAGAGGACCATAATTAAATGCCTCAATATAATGTAGTGTTAGTTTTCACTTTTCAGTCTCTCTATGCTGTCTTTTTACCTTCCAGCACACACAGTACATTTTCCATACCTTTGTCTCCCTTCCTTTATTCAAAGGTCTAACTGGAGGCACAGACAATATGAGTCTGGAGTCAGGGATGAGTAATCTGACATGTGATTGTCCCATCGACAGCTTCAAGCGCAGTGTGTTTCCTGCTACGTACCTGCTCATCTTCTTCCTGGGCCTAATAGCCAACAGCGCCTCCCTCTGGGTCTTTCTGAGCATGTACAGGAGGAGGAGGAGCATCACCATGGTCAACCTGTACATGGTGAACCTGCTGATGTCTGACCTCATGCTGGTGTGCTCTCTGCCTCTCAGATCAGCATACTACCTGCTGGACTCCCATTGGCCGTTTGGGGACCTCACCTGCCGCCTGGTCTCCTACGTATTCTATATCAACATGTATGGCTCTGTCTACTTTCTGCTGGCCCTGAGTGTCCTCCGTTACCTAGCCGTATCACACCCCTACACCTTCATGAGTCTGGAGGGTGGATCCTGTGGTTGGGGAGGGTGTCTACTCATCTGGATCTTTGTGTCCCTGGCCTCTACACCCCTACTGAGTATTGGGACTATCCAGGAGGGGGAAGAGCAGACCCGCTGTCTGGAGCTGGGCAGCAGCTTGGGCACCATCATCCTTCTGAACCGTGCTGCCCTGGTGGTGGGCTTTGCCTTGCCCTTCACTGTCATCTCTGTCTGCTACATGTGTGTGCTGCTCAGCCTGAGGCAGTGTAGGGCTGGGGTGGAGGGGATGAGGAAGCCCTCTACACGAAAGTCTTGTGCCCTTGTCATCCTCGGTCTCTGCATCTTCCTGATCTGCTTCCTGCCCTATCATGTGGTGCGAACCCTCTTCCTGGCAGCAGAGCGGAATGCTCAACTAAATGGCTGTGAGGATTCTTGCAGCTACCTCCAGGGGATTCGGAAGGCTGCCGTGGTAACGCTCTGTCTTGCAGCGGGTAACAGCTGCCTGGACCCGTTCCTTTTCTTCTTTGTGGGAGAAAACTTCAGAGATTTCTGCACAAAAAATTGTGGGAGGCAGAGTAGAGTTATTAACAACACAGAGAGACCAAGGATTCAAGAGCTGCAGCCCATAGAATTAACAGTCAATTTATAATAAACTTGACACTTCAAGCTTATCAAAAATGTTGCATTCACTTTCACGTTCAAATAAAATGTACACCTAGTCTATGGATGGATGATTTGTAGTTATAAAATTCCTGTAGAGCCAAATTGTTTGTGGATTTATAATTATGGGACCATTGAAAATAGGTTTATGATGAGACTAGGCCTGGGTCTTCTTCAAAAATGGTGGCTTTTTAACCAGCAGACTTTTTTAAACGATTGAACTTGTTTTTTTAGTTAAAACCCCTTAACATTATAAATCAACATATATTACAGCTTAATGTATTTTGATATTTTTACTACATTAAATAAAAAATGAATAAATAAATGCCTGCCTGCTGAAAATCTTTGCCAGTGCGTGTGTAGGCAACCTGCCCCTCCGAAGCATGGTCTAGTACAGTGGTTCCCAGCCTTTTTCATTTACTGTACCACCTACGAAATTTTGCTCTGCCTGGAGTACCCCTGAAGTACCCCCTAATGTGCATTTTACCAGTAAGCCTATAGTCTCATGAGTCTTCTCAAGTACCCCCTGTGGATAGGCCAAGTACGCCCAGGGGTCCTAGTACCCCTGGTTGGGAACAACTGGTCAAGTAGTGTGATTCAGAAATTAGGGAGAGAGATTTTTTATTAGAGAAGAATGGATTAACCTTTTCAATGCTAGTTAAGGAAACCATAGTTATCATGTTTCACATTTGATTTATTAACTACAAAAAGGTAAGAAGTGTTTTTATTTTAATTCTGGTGCTGCTCTGCACACACATGCTTGTTAGCTAGCTGGTCCAACATTAAGCTAACTCTATGAAGTTCAAAGACATTCAAAGTTATTTCATAGAAGCCTGTAGGTATAATTCTGTGAGCCTAATTCAGATAATGCATGTCATAACAACAAGATGCCCAACGCTTCAACCCAAACCTCCTCTACCCTCTCTCTGTCTCTCCCAACCCGCAAAATGTCACTCGCATCTCGCACCCTACACTCGTCTGTCTAATTCATGTTAATAGCTTGCCCGCTCCATAGCAAGCTGCTCTATCTGGACTGATTGGTGAAGTAATTTAATGTTGAGCTCAATGTATTTTTTTTATTGATTTCAGAGATTTAAAAAGGAAGAGTTAGCAACGATATAAACCGTTACTTTTTTGGGGTTCAACCCGGTTCAGAACTTTATTCTGCTGGTCGGAACAGTGGAACAGAATAAAAATATATATATTTTCACAACGAAATTATTGGAAAATAACATAGGTTCCAACCCATGAACACCAGTGACACATCTTAAGGCCTCGCATGAAATGATAAAATGAATCATCAAATTGCTAACATTTGAAGAGAAAGTGCAGACTCTCCACGTGGTTTTCAAAACAGCCCCACCAACCTGGACTAACATAGTAAATGTAAATCCATTGACACTCCAATTAGTCTGGTATGTTCGTTTCGTCAGTGGTGAAAAAAGTACTCAATTGTCATGCTTGAGTAAAAGTAAAAATACCTTAATAGAAAATATACCCTGCCTAGTGGTACGTTCCGTTGAGTTTTGGCATATGAGAAGAAAATAAGCGACTTTTTAGCTTCAGCTAACCATCCTAAAATCTCATTAGAAATTAGGTGTACACAAGCACCATTGTGAGAAGTGATAATCTTCTATTTGTAATAATAATCATAATATGTGATGAGTATGACTATTAGGCGTAGGCAACAGATCTTGATGAGATGTCATTTAAAGCGATTGGAGCGCCCTTCGTGGTGCTGAAAGGACAGCTCCAGGATCGTGCAATGATGTGAGAGAAGTTCAATGGAACTGTAGGTTGTCCCGGTAGTCATAGGCCTGCATCTGTTTGCATTTGTTTTATTGGATAATTATATGGAGAGTTGAACAAATTGCTGTCTTTAATACTGAACAAAATATAAACGCAATAAGTAAAGTGTTGGTCCCATGTTTCATGAGCTGAAATAAAAGATCCTAGAAATGTTCCATACGCACAAAAAGCGTATTACTGTAAGGCCTGGGTGTCGGAGTGTGAAGTCAAAGCGCAGGAAACAGCAGGTGCAAATACAAATGTTCTTTAATGAACACGGACAAACTAGGCCACCCTACTAACACACTGGGTGTACTTCTTAACCAACCCCAGACACGGGGGAAACGAACACAGTCCAGTAAACACGTAGCACAAAACCAACACCGCTACTTACAAACAAACAATCCCGCACAAAGAAACGTGCGGGCCGGCTGACTAATAAGCCCAACTAATTAACCCTAATACAAAACAGGTGAACCCAATAAACACATAGGGAGGGGGAGAAAAGGATCAGTGGCAGCTAATAGGCCGGTGACGACGACCGCCGAACGCCACCCGAACGGGAAGGAGAGCCTGCCTCGGACGAAGTCGTGACAATTACTCCTAAAATGTGTTTACATACCTGTTAGTGAGCACTTATCCTTTGCCAAGATAATCCATCCACCTGACAGGTGTGGCATATTAATAAGCCAGTTAAACAGCATGTTCATTACACAGGTGCACCTATGGCACTGTGCTGGGGACAATAAAAGGACACTCCAAAATGTGTAGTTTTGCCACATAACACAATGCCACAGATGTCTCAAGTTTTGAAGGAGTGTGCAATTGGCATGCTGACTGCAGGAATGTCCAACAGAGCTGTTGCCAGATAATTTTATGTTAATTTCTCTACCATAAGTCACCTCCAACATTGTTTTAGAGAATTTGGCAGTACGTCCAACCAGCCTCACAACCGCAGATCACGTGTAACCACGCCAGCCCAGGACCTCCACATCCGGCTTCTTCACCTTCGGGATCGTCTGAGACATGTCACGCCAACAAGTGATGAAACTGTGGGTTTACACAACCAAAGAATTTCTGCACAAACTGTCAGAAACCGTCTCAAGGAAGCTCATCTGCCTCCTCACCAGGGTTTTGACCTGACTGCAGTTCGGCGTCGTAACCGACTTCAGTAGGCAAATGCTCACCTTCGATGGTCACTGGCACGCTGGAGAAGTGTGCTCTTCACGGATTAATCACAGTTTCAACTGTACCGAGCAGACGGCAGACAGCCTGTATGGCGTTGTGTGGGCGAGCGGTTTGCTGATGTCAAGGTTGTGAACAGAGTGCCCCATGGTGGCAGTGAGGTTATGGTATGGGCAGGCATAAGCTACGAACACAACTGCATTTTATCGAGATACCGTGTCGAGATCCTGAGGCCCATTGTTGTGTCATTCATCTGCCTCCATCACCTCATGTTTCAGCATGATAATGCATGGCCCCATGTCACAAGGATCTGTACACAATTCCTGGAAGCTGAAAAAGTCCCCGTTTTTCCATGGCCTGCATACTCACCAGACATGTCACCCATTGAGCAGTTTGGGATGCTCTGGATTGATGTGTACAACAGCATGTTCCAGTTCCCACCAACATCCGCAAAACTATTGAAGAGGAGTGGGACAACATTCTACAGGCCACAATCAACCGCCTGATCAACTCTATGCGAAGGAGATGTGTCGCGCTGCATAGTGCAAATGGTGGTCACACCAGATACTGACTAGTTTTCTGATCCACGCCCCTACCTTATTTTTAAAGGTATCTGTGACCAACAGATGCATATCTGTATTCCCAGTCATGTGAAATCCATAGATTAGGGCCTAATGAATTAATTTAAATTCACTGATTTCTTTATATGAACTGTAACTCAGTAAAATCTTTGAAATTGTTGCATGTTAAATTTATATTTGGGGGGGTGGCTGTGTCCATGGGGGGAAGTAGTGGGGGGAGTAGCGGAGGGAATGTACATAGGGGGAGTAGCAGGGGGTAGGGGGGAGCAGGTAGCTGACTAGCGGTGGCTATTCAGCAGCCTGATGGTCTGAGGGTAGAAACCTTTGGCCAGTCTTTCAGTTTTTGCCATGATGCTTATGTAGTGCCCGCATCTGAGTAATTGAAGCAGGGAGAACATGGCATGGCTTGGGTGGGACAGGCCAAATTTCTTCAGCATCCTGAGGTTGAAGAGTCGCTGTCGTACCTTCTTCACTACGGCATCCGTGCGAAGATGAGTAGGCCGAGGAATTTGAAGTTATTGACCGTCTCCACGGCGGACCCATTGATGAGGATGGGGGCGTGTCCAGCCTGGTTCCTCCTGAAGTCCACAATCAGCTCCTTTGTTTTGCTAACATTGAGGGAGAGGTTGTTTACCTGGCACCACGCCGTCAGAGTGCCTATCTCCTCCCTGTAGGCTGTCTCGTCGTTGTTGGTGGTCAGGCCTACTACTGTTGTGTCGTCAGCGAACTTGATGACGGAGTTGCGACTGTGTGAGGCCACTTAGTCATGGGTATACACAGGATACAGGAGGGGACTCTGGACACACCCTTGTGGGGCCCCGTGTTGAGGATCAGTGTCGAGGAGGTAATGTTGCCTACCTTCACCACCTGGGGGCGGCCCGTCAGGAAGTCCAGGACCCAGTTGCAAAAGGGAAGAGTTCAGACCCAGGGCTGTGAGCTTTGTAATGAGCTTATAGGGCACTATGGTATTGAAGGCTGAGCTGTAGTCAATGAACAGCATCCTAATGTAACGGATGTGAAATGGCTAGCTAGTTAGCGGGTACGCGCTAGTAGCGTTTCAATCAGTTACGTCACTTGCTCTGAAACCTAGATGTAGTGTTGCCCCTTGCTCTGCAAGGGCCGTGGCCTTTGTGGAGCGATGGGTAACGATGCTTCGTGGGCGACCGTTGTTGATGTGTGCAGAAGGTCCCTGGTTCGCGCCCGTGTCGGGGCGAGGGGACGGTTTAAAGTTATACTGTTACATTGGTGCCGTGACCCGGATCACTGGTTGCTGCGGAAAAGGAGGAGGTTGAAAGGGGGGTGAGTGTAACGGATGTGAAATGGCTAGCGGGTACGCGCTAGTAGCGTTTCAATCAGTTACGTCACTTGCTCTGAAACCTAGATGTAGTGTTGCCCCTTGCTCTGCAAGGGCCGTGGCCTTTGTGGAGCGATGGGTAACGATGCTTCGTGGGCGACCGTTGTTGATGTGTGCAGAAGGTCCCTGGTTCGCGCCCGTGTCTGGTGCGAGGGGACGGTTTAAAGTTATACTGTTACACTAACATATGCATTCCTTTTGTCCAGGTGGGTGAGGTCAGTGTGCATTGCAATGGCGATTGCGTAGTTCGTGGATCTGTCAGGGCAGTAGGCAAATTGGAGGGTCGAGTGTGTCAGGGAGGGAGGAGGTGATATGGTCTTTGATTAGCCTCTCTGTAACGGTTCTCTAGCTCTTCCTCCTCCTCGGACGAGGAGAGGAGAGAGGGATCGGACGACCAATGTGCAGCGAGGTATGATGACATAATATTTATTTAAACAAGAAACAGACGAAGACGGAAAACTCTTGAACAAAATACAAAACAACAAACGAAGTAGACAGACCTGGACTACGAACTTACACGTAACGAAGAACGAACGAACAAGTACTGACTACAAACAAAACGAACGAACGATACAGTCCCGTATGGTGCAAAAAACACAGACACAGGAAACAACCACCCACAACAAACAATGTGAAACAACCTACCTTAATATGGCTCTCAATCAGAGGAAACGTAAACCACCTGCCTCTAATTGAGAACCATATCAGGTAACCCATAACCAACATAGATACACATAACATAGAATGCCCACCCCAACTCACGCCCTGACCGACTAAACACATACAAAACAACAGAAAACAGGTCAGGAACGTGACATAACCCCCCCCTCAAGGTGCGAACTCCGGACGCACCAGCATAAAGTCTAGGGGAGGGTCTGGGTGGGCATCTGACCACGGTGGTGGTTCAGGCTCTGGGCGTGGTCCCCACCCCACCATAGTCAATCCCAGCTTCCCTATCCCCCTCCCAATGACCACCCTCCAACTAAACCCACCTAAATTAAGGGGCAGCATCGGGATAAGGGGCAGCACCGGGATAAGGGGCAGCTCCGGACTGAGGGACGGCAGCTCCGGGCTGAGGGACGGCAGCTCCGGGCTGAGGGACGGCAGCTCCGGGCTGAGGGACGGCAGCTCCGGGCTGAGGGACGGCTCTGGCAGATCCTGGCTGAGGGACGGCTCTGGCGGATCCTGGCTGGACGGCTCTGGCGGATCCTGGCTGGACGGCTCTGGCGGATCCTGGCTGGACGGCTCTGGCGGATCCTGGCTGGACGGCTCTGGCGGGTCCTGGCTGGACGGCTCTGGCGGGTCCTGGCTGGACGGCTCTGGCGGGTCCTGGCTGGACGGCTCTGGCGGGTCCTGGCTGGACGGCTCTGGCTGGTCCTGGCTGGACGGCTCTGGCTGGTCCTGGCTGGACGGCTCTGGCTGGTCCTGGCTGGACGACGGCTCTGGACAAACGGGCAGCTCTGACAGCTCGGGACAGACAGCCAGTTCTGGGCAGACTGGCAGTGCAGGCGGCTCATGACAGACTGGCACACCTGTAGGGAGGAGACGGAGAGACAGCCTGGTGCATGGGGCTGCCACAGGACCCACCAGGCTGGAGAGACCTACAGGAGGCTTGATGTTAAGAGGAGGCACCTGAAGGATCGGGCTGTGGAGGAGCACTGGAGCTCTGGTGCGCAGCCTTTGCACCACTCCCCCAGGCTGGAGTACTATTCCAGCCCATACCCTCCAGAATGCAGGCACAGGTTGAACCGGGCTGTGGATGAGCACTGGAGATCTAGTGCCTACTACGCGCACCTCTCTCTTAGGCTCCACTCCCACATTTGCCCGGTACGAGCGAAGCGTAGGCATAGGACGCACTGCACCCTCCCAGCGCCCCGGAGACACAGCACGCAGAGCCGGCGCAGGATACCCTGGACCGAAACTGCGTACCGGAGACCAGATGCGCTGAGCAGGCACAATACGCCCCGGCTGGATGCCCACACTCACACGACACTTTCGGGGGGCTGCCCTATAGCGCACCGGGCTATGGGCACGCACTGGCGACACCGTGCGCTTCACCGCATAACACGGTGCCTGACCAGTGACGCGTTGCTTATAATAAGCACGAGGAGTGCGCTCAGGTCTGCTACCTGGCTTAGCCACACTCCTTTCTAGCCCCCCCCCCAAAATTTTTTTTATGGGGCTGCCTCTCGTACCTGTCGCGCTGCCTTGCTGCCTCCTCATATCGCCGCCGCTCAGCTTTCGCTTCCTCCAGCTCAGCTTTGGGGCGGCGATACTCCCCAGCCTGTGCCCAGGGTCCTTCTCCGTTCAAGATCTCCTCCCATGTCCATGAATCCTGGGATTTCTGCGGTTGCTGTCGCTGCCCTTTTCCCCGCTGCTTGATCCTTGAGAGGTGGGTGGTTCTGTAACGGTTCTCTAGCTCTTCCTCCTCCTCGGACGAGGAGAGGAGAGAGGGATCGGACGACCAATGTGCAGCGAGGTATGATGACATAATATTTATTTAAACAAGAAACAGACGAAGACGGAAAACTCTTGAACAAAATACAAAACAACAAACGAAGTAGACAGACCTGGACTACGAACTTACACGTAACGAAGAACGAACGAACAAGTACTGACTACAAACAAAACGAACGAACGATACAGTCCCGTATGGTGCAAAAAACACAGACACAGGAAACAACCACCCACAACAAACAATGTGAAACAACCTACCTTAATATGGCTCTCAATCAGAGGAAACGTAAACCACCTGCCTCTAATTGAGAACCATATCAGGTAACCCATAACCAACATAGATACACATAACATAGAATGCCCACCCCAACTCACGCCCTGACCGACTAAACACATACAAAACAACAGAAAACAGGTCAGGAACGTGACACTCTCGAAGCACTTCATGATGACGGAAGTGAGTGCTACTGGTCGGTAGTCATTCAGTTCAGTTACTTTCCTTTTCTTGGACACAGGGATGATAGTGGACATCTTGAAGCAGGTGTGTATAGAGGCCTGAGCTAGGGAGATATTGAAAATGTCAGAGAACACAACAGCCAGCTGGTCTGCACATGCTCTGAAGGCATGGCTAGAGATGTCATCTGGGCCGGCAGCCTTGCGAGGGTTACAGGTTTGAATGACTTACAGTCCTCAGCGGAGACTGTGAGTGTGTAGCCCACGTTGTCATCAGGGGCTCTCCTCGGCAACTCAGGGTCATTGTGCCCTAACCCTAACCCTAACCCTCATCTGGTAGGGTGGCGTTGTTGACAGTGATGTCGCTGGCTTTCTTTTTGTAATCCATGATCGTTAGGAGCCCCTGCCACATTCGCCTTGTGTCCTACCCGCTGAATTGCTCCTCCACTTTGTCTCTGTACTTATGTTTTGTCAATTTTCGCCTAAAATGGCATACCCAAACTGCCTGTAGCGCAAGACCTGAAGCAAGGATATGCATATTCTTGATACCATATGAAAGGAAACACTTTGAAATTTGTGGAAATGTGAAATTAATGTAGGAGAATACAACACGTTAGATCTGCTAAAAGATAATAACTTTTTTTAATCATCTTTGGTCACTAGATGGCAGCAGTGTACGTGCAAAGTTTTAGACTGATTCAATGAACCATTGTATTTCTGTTCAAAATGTTGACCAAATGCCCAAATGTGCCTAAGTGGTTTATTAATACATTTTCAAGTTCATAACTGTGCACTGTCCTCAAACAATAGCATGGTATTATTTCACTGTAATAGCTATTGTAAATTGGACAGTGCAGTTAGATTAACAAGAATTTAAGCTTTCTGCCCATATCAGATATGTCTATGTCCTGGGAAATGTTCTTGTTACTTACAACCTCATGCTAATAACATTAGCCTACGTTAGCTCAACCGTCCCGCGTAGTGGACACTGATCCTGTAGAGGTTAACAAAACTATTGTCCTCGGTCTCCTTGCCCTGTTTATAAGTAGCATCTCTCTCTTTCAGTTTCCTACAAGGCTGCTATTAATCCACGGTTTTTGATTCGGGTACGTTTTGAAAGATACTTTCGGTATCAAGTCATATGCGTTTTTTTTATGAATCCGATGACTGAGTCGACGTATTCATTGACATTTTCTCTAGAGGCAACCCGGAACATATTCCAGTCCATGTGATCAAAACAGAATTAGAGTATGAATTCTGATTGGTCAGACCAATACTGTATAGACCTGATCACCAGAACTTCCCACCTGAGTCTTTGTTTGTAGGCAGGGAGAAGCAAGATGGAGTCATGGTCGGATTTTCTGAAAGGAGGATGGGAGAGGGCCTTATACCTGTGTCGAAAAGGCATGTAGCAGTGGTCAAGAAAATAATTTCAATGTGTTGGCAATATTTTTGGAGCACGGTTCTCAAATTACTTTTGTTGAAGTCCCCCGCAACAATGAATGCTGCCTCCGGGAATGCAGTCTCCAGTTTGTTCAGGGTCCAATGAAGATCTTTGAGAGCCTTTGTGGTGTCGGTTTGGGGCGAGATGTACACAGCCATGGCGATAATCCCGGTGAACTTTCTCGGAAGGTAAAAAAGGACAACATTTTATGACCAAGTATTCCAAGTCGGCAGAGCAGAAACTGGCAAGTTACTGTATGTTTCTCCTGTCACACCATGTGTTGTTGGTCATGAAGCAAAGCCCCCCACCCTTGCTCTTGCCAGAAAGAGCCCACTTCCTATCCGCTTGAAAATCTGTAAAACCCGCTGGTTGTATAAAATCCATCTGGATGTCGGAGGAATGCCAAGTCTCAGAAGAACAGAGAATGTTGCAGGATCTACTGTCCCTCTGGAAGGAGATTCTCGCTCTGAGTTCCTCAAGTTTGTTGATTAATGATTGAACATTGGCGAGTAGTATAATCGGTAGTGGAGAATGGGTCGCCCCGGCATCTTAATCTCACTAAGACCCCGCCACATCTGCTTCTCCATCTGCGTCTTCGCTTCCTACTCTCCGGTAGGACTCCTAAGCAGCTCGGCTCCTTGTCGAAGAAGCTAGCCCATTGTTCTGCTGTCTCAGGGAATTCGGGGAGGTCGGGTGGACGGTGAGTACCCAGCGATTTGTATTCCAAAAGTTCTACTCGGGTGTGTGTAGTAATGCACAAAACAAACTGATTAAGAAAATTTGAGAAAAACACTAGAAAAAACACTAGAAAAAATAGAAACCTGCAATGTTTTATCGGAGCTCAAGGTGAGGTCCCTCTGTCGGCGCCATCTTAACTCATAGATCTGTTCCCATTCTTAAGTTTCGTTTTTGCATCTTTTGTACATCAGCTTCAAAATGTTGAAAATATAATATTTGTGGTAATTGAAAATATATTTCACAGCTGTTTAGATGGTACAATGATTCTCTACATTATACTTGCTTGTTTTGTCACATAAACTGAAATTAGGCAAACTATTAGAATTTTAGCAATCAGGAAACGGTGGAGACATTTCTGCATATTGCATCTTTAAACACTTTTATATATAAGCACCATGGCATGAGATTGAGGATCCATCTTGAATCAGGCATATATCTTAGTTTACATGAATGAAATCCAATATGCATTCATATCTATTCCTGTACTGCATGGAGAGTTGGCACTGAATGCATAATTGACACAGCAAAAGTACCTGAGATCAGTATTCTCTAGCAATACAGCTCCGATTCATTGTATTTTATGAGCATGCATCCAATAGCTTATGTGATGAAAAAAAAAGGAAATTACATTGAAATTTGGGTCATTTAGCAGAGACTCTTATCTAGAGCAACTTACTAGTGAGTGTGATATTGGTGATATGGATTTATCATTGTTATATTATCATTATTCATTTCGACAGCTTATCAAATCAAATCAAACTTTATTTGCCACATGCGCCGAATACAACAAGTGTAGACTTCACCGTGAAATGCTTACTTACAAGCCCTTAACCAACAGTGCAGTTCAAGAAGAAGAAACTATTTACCAAGTAGGCTAAAATAAAAAGTAATAATAAAAAGCAACACAATAAGAATAACAATAATGAGGCTATATACAGGGGGCACCGGTACCGAGTCAGTGTGCAGGGGTACAGGCTAGTTGAGGTAATCTGTACATGTAGGTGGGAGCGAAGTGACTATGCATAGGTAACAAACAAACAGCGAGTAGCAGCAGTGTACAAGGGGGGTCAATGTAAATTGTCCGGTGGCGATTTTTATGAATTGTCCAGCAATATAATGGATTGGGGGTAGAAGCTGTTGAGGAGCCTTTTGGTCCTAGACTTGGCGCTCCGGTACCCCTTGCCGTGTGGTAGCAGAGAAAAAAGTCTATAACTTGGGTGACTGGAGTCTGACAATTTTATAGACTTTCCTCTGACACCGCCTATTATATAGGTCCTGGATGGCAGGAAGCTTGGCCCCAGTGATGTACTAGGCCATTCGCACTACCCTATGTAGCGCCTTACGGTCAGATGCCGAGCAGTTTCCATACCAGGCGGTGATGCAACTGGTCAGGATGCTCTCGATGGTGCAGCTGTAGAACCTTTTGAGGATCTGGGGACCCAAATCTTTTCAGTATCCTGAGGGGAAAAGGTTTTGTCATGCCCTCTTCACGACTGTCTTGGTAAGTTTGGGCCATGATAGTTTGTTGGTGATGGACACCAAGGAACTTGAAACTCTCGACCCGCTCCACTACAGCCCCGCCAATGTTAATGGGGGCCTTTTCGGCCCGCCTTTTCCTGTAGTCCACGATCAGCTCCTTTGTCTTGCTCATATTGATGGAGAGGTTGTTGTCCTGGCACCACGCTGACAGTTCTCTGACCTCCCTATAGGCCGTCTCATTATTGTCGGTGATCAGGCCTACCACTGTTGTGTCGTCAGCAAACTTAATGACGGTGTTGGAGTCGTGTTTGGCCACGCAGCCGTGGGTGAACAGGGAATACAGGAGGGGACTAAGTACACACCCCTGTGGGGCCCCAGTGTTAAGGATCAGCGTGAGAGACCTGTTGTTGTCTACTCTTACCACCTGGGGCGGCCCGTCAGGAAGTCCAGGATCCAGTTGCAGAGGGAGGTGTTTAGCTTAGTGATGAGCTTTGTGGGCACTATGGTGTTGAACGCTGAGCTGTAGTCAATGAACAGCATTCTCACATAGGTGTTCCTTTTGTCCAGGTGAGAAAGGGCAGTGTGGAGTGCGACTGAGATTGCATCATCTGTGGATCTGCTGGGGTGGTATGCGAATTGGAGTGTGTCTAGCTTATGCTTCCATAGATAGTAACAGAGAGCCATGTTAATTTAGAAACTTTTGTGAATATGGAATAAAAAACCTTCATAACCTGAGTTTTAGACCCTGACAAGGGCGGTGTTGATGTCAATTCCCATTCTTTTATACTAATAATAATAATAATACATGATTACATGAATTAAAAAATATATATTTACAAACAAAAAACACTTCGCAATACAGCCATTGAACAGACATTATTAAATAAAGCATACTTCATATTTCCATAGAGGCAGTACACATGACAGGCGACACCACTCCATCTCAAAGCAGCTTAACAAACCATTAAGAGTGCAATGGACGCGTTGTTCTTCTCAGGAATGCAGATTGCGAACCCTGGGTGAACCTCAATTGTAATTCTTTGATTCCTCATGTCCTCTCTCCTTTACCCCTTCTCAAAATGCATTTGAGGATTAGAGCCAAGGTCCCTACCCTCGGAACTTCTCCACCAATGCGTTTCTAGAAGGAGACGAGGAAATGGACACATGGGATCAAGGAAAGACAAAATGAGATCCACCATCTGTGTTCTTGGGAGGCGCAGTAGAGGGAGGGGTCACCTGGGGGCGTGTGGGAGAGGAGCGGGCCCTGGCGGGTTAAACGTGTCCCCACTGGACGAGTGTCGAGACGGGGCCTTCCGCCTCTTTAAACTCTATGGCTCGCTCTGCTGCTTCTCAAAGTCCCCCTCATAGCTGGGGGAAAAACAGGAGGGAGCGGAAGATGGTGGACAGAGAAGAGAGAAAACAAGGTTCATAAAGAGATAGACGGTTGATGACAATGATGATAAAACTAGTCATTCAGCTCAAAGTACTGTATGTACATATATTAACAATGAGATGGTGTGTGTGCGTGCGTGTGCGTGTGCGTGCGTGCGCGTACGTGTGCGTGCGTGCGTGCGCGTGCGAACGCCACTGTGTGGGTTCAAGATTAAACTGATTTTACATGATCCACAGTAGATCCATTAAAGGGGCCATCAGCAGTTGAAACAATAACAAAGCATTCGGTTTCACAAGCCTATGGCGATGAGGCGCAAGGTGGAGTTCTACAGGAAAGTGAGGATGGAGTTTTAAGAGTCTTTTCAGATGACGAGATGGAGAAACTGTATAACGCCAATGTCTAGCAACGTTTAGCATGTTAGCTAACCCTAACCATAACCGTTTTAACTAACCCTTCACCTAACCCTAACCTTAAGCCTTTTAGCTAACCCTTCACATAACCCTAACCTAACTCTTTAGCCTAACTCCTAAACTTAACCTTAACCTTAACCTGTAGCCTACAGTGGCTAACATTATTCGTAACATTTAATATGATATGTAATTCGTAACATATCATACGAAATGGGTGATGAACATTCACATATCAAAGATGGCGTAGCAGTCAGACGTGTGTGTTTGTCTTTGTCTTATCCCGTGTAAATAGCCGGTCTTTTTTGTATATATCTTAATCTCACTTTCTATCTACGAACTAAATATACTTTCCTGCAACCCGCCTCACTCAATGTGGTACGGATCTGCTATTTTTATTCCTTATAACTGGAACTACCATCAGGAGTTAGCCAGCTAACTAGCTACTAGTCTTTGTTAGCCACGGCTAGCGGTCTTCACCTTTTTCTCGGTCACCAGCCAGCCTTAGCTCGGACAATACCTGCCAGTCTGCACAGCGCGATGTCAACATAGAGCATTTCGGACTGCTTCTCTCTACCACATCACCGGATTCCTGCCGCTCTGGATCATTACACCGAATCATCGCAGCTAGCTAGCTGCAAACGAGTGGCTACTGTTAGCTAACGCCTCTGTCCCGAAGCAAGCACCAGCTAGCCTTGAGCTAGCCTCAAGCTAGGCCCATATACCAGCTAATTCTAGGGCTACAATACCTCCTTTGCCAATTGACCTGGACCCTTTATTGTCGACACGGAGCCCCGCCGATCCATCACGACTGGACTGCCGACGTGATCGCCCAATGTGGTCTCAACAGGCTATTCTGTTACAATGTCACCGAAGAACCATCTACTAGCCCCGACCCGCTAGCTTTTCTGAACGCTGTGTCCCCTGCTCGCCTAGAGTAGTAGTGACCGAACAGCACCCTGACTCACCTATTGCTGCTCTTTTGACCCTATGATCACTCGGCTACACAGCTGAAGCCCCCTGGACTGTTTCAATAACACGGTACCTCATTTTGTTAACCTGTCGGCCCCAGCCTTGAACTCAGGTCCTGTATGTACCTAACTGACCCGCTCTGCCCATTCATTGCCATTTACCCATTGTTGTCTTAGCTCTCCTGATCAACACCTGTGATTGCTTTATGCCTCTCTCTAATGTCAATATGCCTTGTCTACTGCTGTATTGGCTAGTTCTTATTGTTTTATTTCACTGTAGAGCCCTCAGTCTTGCTCAAAATGCCTTAGATAGCTCTTTTGTCCCACCCCACACACATGCGGAGACCTCACCTGGCTTAACTGGTGCCTCCAGAGACGAAACCTCTCTCACCGTCACTCAACGCCTAGGTTTACCTCCACTGTACCCACATCCTACCATTCCATTGTCTGTACATTATGCCCTGAATCTATTCTCCCACGCCCAGAAATCTGCTCCTTTTATTCTCTGTCCCCAATGCACTAGACGACCAGTTCTTATAGCCTTTAGCCGTACCCTTATACTAATCCTCCTCTGTTCCTCTGGTGATGTAAAGGTTAACCCAGGCCCTGTAGCCCCCAGTTCCACTCCCATTCCCCAGGCGCTATCATTTGTTGACTTCTGTAACCGTAAAAGCCTTGGTTTCATGCATGTTAAGATCAGAAGCCTCCTCCATAAGTTAGTTTTATTCACTGCTTTAGCACACTCCGCCAACCCTGATGTCCTAGCAGTGTCTGAATCCTGGCTTAGGAAGGCCACCAAAAATTATGACATTTCCATCCCCAACTACAACATCTTCCGCCAAGATATAACTGCCAAAGGGGGTGGAGTTGCAATCTACTGCAGAGATAGCCTGCAGAGTTCTGTCATGCTATCTATGTCTGTGCCCAAACAATTCGAGCTTCTACTTTAAAAAATCTACCTTTCCAGAAATAAGTCTTTCACTGTTGCCACTTGCTATAGACCCCCCTCAGCCCCCAGCTGCCCTGGACACCATATGTGAATTAATTACCCCTCATTTATCTAGAGAGTTTGTAGAGTTTGTACTGTTAGGTGACCTAAACTGGGATATGCTTTACACCCTGGCCGTCCTACAATCTAAGCTAGATGCCCTCAATCTCACACAAATTATCAAGGAACCTACCAAGTACAACCCTAAATCCGTAAACACGGGCACCCTCATAGATATCATCCTGATCAGCCTGCCCTCTAAATACACCTCTGCTGTCTTCAACCAGGATCTCAGCGATCACTGCCTCATTGCCTGCATCCATAATGGGTCCGCGGTCAAACAACCACCCCTCATCACTGTCAAACGCTCCCTAAAACACTTCAGCGAGCAGGCCTTTCTAATCGACCTGGCCCAGGTATCCTGGAAGGATATTGACTTCATTCCGTCAGTAGAGGATGCCTGGTTATTCTTTAAAAGTGCTTGCCTCACCATCTTTAATAAGCATGCCCCATTCAAAAAATGTAGAACTAAGAACAGATATATAGCCCTGGGTTCACTCCAGACCTGACTGCCCTTGACCAGTACAAAAACATCCTGTGGCGTACTCCATTAGCATCGAATAGCCCCCGCGACATGCAACTTTTCAGGGAAGTTAAGAACCAATATACACAGGCAGTTAGGAAAGCAAACGCTAGCTTTTTCAAACAGAAATTTGCATCCGGTAGCACAAACTCCAAAAAGTTCTGGGACACTAAATTCCATGGAGAATAAGAGCACCTCCTACCAGCTGCCCACTGCACTGAGGCTAGGAAACACTGTCACCACCGATAAATCTATGATAATTGAGAAGCATTTTTCTACGGCTGGCCATGCTTTCCACCTGGCTACCCCTACCCCGGTCAACAGCCCTGTATCCCCTCAGCAACTTGCCCAAGCCTCCCCCATTTATCCTTTACCCAAATTCAGATAGCTGATGATCTGAAAGAGCTGCAAAATCTGGACCCCTTAAAATCAGCTGGGCTAGACAATCTGGACCCTCTCTTTCTAAAATGATCCGCTGCAATTGTTGCAACCCCTATTACTAGCCTGTTCAACCTCTCTTTCATATCGTCTGAGATCCCTAAAGATTGGAAAGCTGCCGTGGTCATCCCCCTCTTCAAAGGGGGAGACACTCTAGACCCAAACTGTTACAGATCTATATCTATCCTGCCCTGCCTTTCTAAGGTCTTCGAAAGCCAAGTTACCAAACAGATCACCGACCATTTCAAATCCCACCGTACCTTCTCCGCTATGCAATCTGGTTTCCGAGCTGGTCATGGGTGCACCTCAGCCACGCTCAAGGTCCTAAACGATATCATAACCGCCATTGATAAAATACAATACTGTGCAGCCGTCTTCATCGACTTGGCCAAGGCTTTCGACTCTGTCAATCACCGCATTCTTATCGGCAGACTCAACAGCCTTGGTTTCTTAAATGACTGCCTCGCCTGGTTTACCAACTACTTCTCAGAAAGAGTTCAGTGTGTCAAATCGGAGGGCCTGTTGTCCGAACCTCTTGCAGTCTCTATGGGGGTGCCACAGGGTTCAATTCTCGGGCCGACTCTTTTCTCTGTATACAGCAATGATGCCGCTCTTGTTGCTGGTGATTCTCTGATCCACCTCTACGCAGATGACACCATTTTGTATACTTCTGGGCCTTCTTTGGACACTGTGTTAACAAACTGTTTAGATAATTATGTTCTCAATGTTCATAAACTGAACTTCAATTAACTACTCAGTCTGCAACCCAGAATTTGTAAGATACTGGTTGAAATGTAAACAGACAGAGGCCCAGCCTACAATAGTCAAATGTTTATTCACGAGAGCGCTCTGAAGTCCATTATACAAAGACATCCATTTTATAGCTGCACACATACTTCCACACAAACAGTAGATATCCTACGCACATACATACACACAAACAGTAGGTATCCTTCGCACATACATACATGTTCAAATCTTAAGCTACGCCTTGCTCAGACAGTCTGTGTTTTCCCACTATACAGATACATTGTTTCTTTAATCTGCAACATGTTTCATAATCTTCTGCAAGCCTAACAGTTTCTCCCCTCCACGGGTGGAGACAGAATGTCCTGTAAGGAACACAGTGGTCCAGCTTGTCTGTCGATAGCCCATCTTATCATTTGTTTCCCACTTGCACCCTGCTTACATACTAAAAAGGAACAAAAGGTCCTTGTTCTAATTCTGACTAAAACTACACACATCATCAGATTATAGTTTTATGATTCTAATAAATTTCATACAATTATATGGTTTCAGGGTGGAATATTCTAATCATTAATTTAAACATATAAATTCCATTATCACAAACCTCCAAATGAGCTTCAATGTCATACAACACTCCTTCCGTGTCTTCCAACTGCTCTTAAATGCTAGTGAAACTAAATGCATGCTCTTCAACCGATTGCTGCCCGCATCCGCCCGACCGACTAGCATCACTACTCGGTTCTGACTTAGAACGGTTCTGACTTAGAATATGTGGACAACTACAAATACCTAGGTGTCTGGTTAGACTGTAAACTCTCCTTCCAGACTCACATTAAGCATCTCCAATCCAAAATTAAATCTAGAATTGGCTTCCTATTTTGAAACAAAGTCTCCTTCACTCATGCTGCCGAACATATTGTTGTAAAACTGGCTATCCTACCGATCCTTGACTTCGGCGATGTCATTTACAAAATAGCCTCCAACACTCTACTCAGCAAACTGGATGTAGTCTATCACAGTGCCATCCGTTTTGTCACCAAAGCCTCATCTACTACCCACCACTGCAACCTGTATGCTCTCGTTGGCTGGCCCTCGCTACATATTTGTCGCCAAACCCACTGGCTCCAAGTCATCTATAATCTTTGCTAGGTAAAGCCCCGCCTTATCTCAGCTCACTGGTCACCATAGCAACACCCACCCGTAGCACTTTAAGCATCAGCTGTCAGAGCAACTTACCAATCACTGTACCTGTACACAGCCAATCTGTAAATAGCACACCCAACTACCTCATCCCCATATTGTTATTTATCTTCTTGCTCTTTTGCACCCCAGTATCTCTACTTGCACATCAAATCAAATCAAATGTATTTATATAGCCCTTCTTACATCAGCTGATATCTCAAAGTGCTGTACAGAAACCCAGCCTAAAACCCCAACAGCAAGCAATGCAGGTGTAGAAGCACGGTGGCTAGGAAAAACTCCCTAGAAAGGCCAAAACCTAGGAAGAAACCTAGAGAGGAACCAGGCTATGAGGGGTGGCCAGTCCTCTTCTGGCTGTGCCGGGTGGAGATTATAATAGAACATGGCCAAGATGTTCAAATGTTCATAAATGACCAGCATGGTCAAATAATAATAATCACAGTAGTTGTCGAGGGTGCAACAGGTCAGCACCTCAGGAGTAAATGTCAGTTGGCTTTCATAGCCGATTATTGAGAGTATCTCTACCGCTCCTGCTGTCTTTAGAGAGTTGAAAACAGTAGGTCTGGGACAGATAGCACGTCCGGTGAACAGGTCAGGGTTCCATAGCCGCAGGCAGAACAGTTGAAACTGGAGCAGCAGCACGGCCAGGTGGACTGGGGACAGCAAGGAGTCATCATGCCAGGTAGTCCTGAGGCATGGTCCTAGGGCTCAGGTCCCCCGAGAGAGAGAAAGAAAGAAAGAGAGAAAGAAAGAGAGAATTAGAGAGAGCATACTTACATTCACACAGGACACTGGAGAAATACTCCAGATATAACAGACTGACCCTAGCCCCCCGACACATAAACTACTGCAGCATAAATACTGGAGGCTGAGACAGGAGGGGTCAGGAGACACTGTGGCCCCATCCGATGATACCCCCGGACAGGGCCAAACAGGCAGGATATAACCCCACCCACTTTGCCAAAGCACAGCCCCCACACCACTAGAGGGATATTTTCAACCACCAACTTTCCATCCTGAGACAAGGCCGAGTATAGCCACATCATCATCTGCACATCTATCACTCCAGTGTTAATGCTAAATTGTAATTATTTCGCCTCTATGGCCTATTTATTGCCTTACCTCCCTAATCTTCTACATTTGCACACACTGTACATAGATTTTTCTATTGTGTTATTGACTGTACGTTTGTTTATGTGTAACTCTGTGTTGTTGTTTTTGTCGCACAACTTTGCTTTATCTTGGCCAGGTCCCAGTTGTAAATGAGAACTTGTTCTCAACTGGCCTACCTTGTTAAATTTTTTATTTATTTATTTATTTCACCTTTATTTAACCAGGTAGGCAAATTGAGAACACGTTCTCATTTACAATTGCGACCTGGCCAAGATAAAGCAAAGCAGTTCGACACATACAACAACACATAGTTACACATGGAGTAAAACAAACATACAGTCAATAATACAGTGAAAAATAAGTCTATATACAATGTGAGCAAGTGAGGTGAGATAAGGGAGGTGAAGGCAAACAAAATATATATATAAATAAATAAAAATATAAAAAAGGCCATCGTGGCGAAGTAAATACAATATAGCAAGTAAAAAAACACTGGAATGGTTGGTTTGCAGTGGAAGAAAGTGCAAAGTAGAGATAGAAATAATGGGGTGCAAAGGAGCAAAATAAATAAATAAATACAGTAGGTAAAGAGGTAGTTGTTTGGGCTAAATTATAGATGGGCTATGTACAGGTGCAGTAATCTATGAGCTGCTCTGACAGCTGGTGCTTAAAGCTAGTGAGGGAGATAAGTGTTTCCAGTTCGTTCCAGTCATTGGCAGCAGAGAACTGGAAGGAGAGGCGGCCAAAAATAATAAAGGTGAAATAAAGAAATAAAAATTATTGACCTGTAATTTCTGTAATTTGTGTGGTATTAAAAAAGATTCTGCTAATATGTAAAATTACGTGTAATAGCTAGAAAAAAAAATTCAAGGCAATTTTTTTCTCAGACTTGCAAAAACAATGATAGATTATTGCAGTGCTTTTACTGTAATAGAGATGTTTCCACCCCTACTGTACTCTTGTCCACACTGGTCTGCGAACCCACAATCTTCTGGCCCGCAGCCCTGTACGCTTTTAAAATGAATGCATTCCCATATAATTTCTACAGGGCGAAAAACAGTTTCTAAAACTGCATAACTAAGGCTTTCGTCTGTCCAATAAGTGAGGGTAAATGGTAGACATGTTCTCTGCCATCCACTTTATGTTTTAGTTATTCTTTTGGATATAGGGGTGGGTCACTTGTTTTTTTTTTCAAGCATACAGTTAGGTAAAATATATTTTGCTCAAGGGAGTGTCATCCATTTTCATTTCAGAGAGCCATGTAACCCATATTATAAATAACATTTACTTCCTTAGCATGCTGATGATTTCAAGTTGTATTGGATTAATTTTTTTATCTGTTGACATTTAATACATGTTGTTTAGTATATTTAGTACATTTAGTATTTTCTGTTTTCTCTGTGAGAAGCAAGTTCATTAAAGTTTTAAGTGATTTGGTTTATGTAGATACAATGTTGTTAACACACAGTAACCAAAAACCTGATCTAATTTGCATATTCATACTGAGTTTGCAGCAAATTTGCAGCAAACAGTAGAATGTTCTCCAATAGTTTCCCATAATTGTTTGCCAGAAGTTCACAAGTCGCTCCAAATCTGCCGCAACAGTTGGCAACAAAACTAATTTGCATGTGATAATATGAACTCGCAGCAAATTGGCCAAAGGTTTGCCACAACTGTTTGCCAGTCTCTGCTCTAGGCCTACTTTAGTTCAAGGACAGCGTGCCTGCCTGGTGATCCAGATACACTCACTTTGGAGGACTGACTCATTCTAGTTCTGTGCTTGTATCACAGTATTAAACACACACAAACACAATAACAACTAAGACACTCATGAATTAATAACATGTTTATTAATTCACTCTTCACTTCCCTGACATAAGCTGCCGGTATTACAGGGTTATAATAAGATGCGTGCGTGTTGCAATGAAATAATTCCTACTGGCCAAAAGTGCCCCAACCGCTAACTGCATCTTTTCTGGTTGAACATACTACTACAGTTTAGCTCGTTGAGGATTTACATTTACAAAGCCGTGTCGTTACCATGGGGCTCAGCATCACTTCCACTGAAGGGCCTCGGAGCTGATGTTGAGCACGGGCGATACCGTCACAGCTTTTACATATTGACGGTAGCTCCACCCAATCAGACTTCCTTGTATCTTATTTTCGACCAATACATTCAGTTGACATTGTGTAGGGGGCGGTAGTTATACATTCTCGGTTATTGAACCGCTACATTCAACAGTGGCGGCGGCTTCCAATCTGTCAGGTATCGAAGAGAGGTGTACTCGTTCATGCCAGAGACACGATTTGACTTCATTGGATATATTTTATTTTAAGAATTATAATGCTCTCCAAGGTGTAGGAGTTGGGTTCCGTTTTCGAGCACATCACCACAGGTATGTCTCTATCCTTAGGAGAGTACTGTAAGCTAACGTTAACACGTTACTTAGCTAGCTACGAGATATAGAAGCTAGCTAGCTAACAAGCATTTACCAACACAGAATAGCCAACGTGCCAGTTTGTAGTGGAATTATGCTATCATACAGTATGATAGTTAGCACTGCAGAAAACATAATTTTGTTTGCTAGCCATATCGCTAGCTTGTGTGTAGCTAACCAGATGTTGTTGGCTAGCTAAGTTCTGGCCGGCTAAACTAGTTAACGTTAATGCAAAGAGACTCTTATCTTCATCTGTGGTTTCAGTACCTGAAGCGCACTGATTATAGCTCAAGTTAGTTACTCAGTACTTACTAGGCCTACATTTAGTTTTGTCGACATTGATGGCTGTGGTGTGCATGTCTAAGATGTGATTGATGGACTGTCTATTTCTTGTAACTTAGGTCTGTGGACATTGCGACCAATGCAGAGAGATGGAGGCGGGCTCAGTGGTGCAGGAGGACATTACATTCCGAGGAGTGGAGTTTGCTGTGAAGATAGAACTAAAAGAAGGATTGCTAATAGTCGAGATCTCTGATGCAATGACAGCTGACCAGTGGAGGGGAGGGTTTGACCCAGCATGTAAGTGAAGCATTGTGAAATGACATAGTTCATTTCCATGGATATTATAGACATTACTATTTATTATTATAATGTTTTCATTGTGTCCCAGACATCGAAGACCTAACTCGCAAAACAGGCAACTTCAAGCAGTTTCCCATCTTCTGCAGCATGTTGGAATCTGCTGTTAGTAAGGTGAGTCTGCGAGGCAGTAAAGGAAGTTAAAACATGTCTAAAAGTGTTCTGACTAGGGTGAGTATAATTTGTGGAACGTTCCAACAGGAATCGGTTCCAAAAACTTTGTAAAGTACAAGGTTGCCAACAAAATTCACCTAGCTAACTAGCTGCCGAATAGGCATACTCTCACCACGTAGCTTATTCTTGATGTTTGTCCATCGGCTACCAGAGTGAGGACAGACATTTTTCGGGATAAACGTTGGGAGTGAAAAAAGTAATTAAATTGCCCACGCCCTACCCGGTATCTTATTCTGCCGCTATACAACTTTATATGCGTTGTTTGTTGGGAGCCTTGTTATTTACGACGTTTTTTCAACAGATTCCTGTTGGAACGTTCCACAAATTATACCCACACTTCTGATTATGGTGCATGCTTTTTCTTCAGACTAGTGAGTCTGTTACCCTTGACCTCTTGACCTATGCTGACCTGGAGCTCTTGCGGAACCGGAAGGCTGGAGTCGTTGGTCGTCCCCGAGCCCAACAGCAATCTCCTAACCTCAGTGCCAAAAGATATCTAATTCTTATCTACACTGTGGAATTTGACAGGTTTGTCTCTCTTTTTAGTGATATCACTACCATAAGCTTGACTCAAACTCTGCTTGAAATGTACAACTGCGAAATTGCCATGTTAACCTTTCCCTATAGAATCCACTACCCCCTGCCCCTGCCCTACCATGGCAAGCCTGACCCTGCCGCCCTGCAGAAGGACATCAGAGCCCTGAAGACTGAGCTAAACGCCCTGGCCAACCATGCAGGTCACAAACCAGCAGAGCCAGAGATACGCCGGCTACGGGCAGAGTAAGTTATGATTTGTTACACTGTATTAATCAGGACAGTCTGTGTTGTTTTCTTCAGGTCAGAGGTTAAGGGCCCTGACTGTTCTGTCTGTTGTTAGACTCACGTTGGTCAGAGAGGAGAAAGAGGCTCTGGCCAAGGCTCTGGAGCGTCTGCAGTTAGTGAGGTCTGCTTCCACCCCTGGAGGAGGGGCTCGGGGGCTGAGAGAGGTGGTCAGGAGTTTAGAGGACCAGCTCCTCAGAGAGAGGGCCAAGAGTCAGCGCTCAGCCAGCAAGAGGGGCCAGGAGCAGCGCCTCCTACTGGAGCAGGTTGGTCCTTGTTTGCATCATATTTCAAATAAGCATGTACTCTGTAACTTTTATAACTTTGAATAATTTAGAATGCCTGGCCTACAGTTGATGCAAATAATGTAGTAACATAGATTCCTGCATATCAAACAAATGTATTGTGTGCATGTCAACACTTGGAAGTAGACATTTTTGCGCCATTATAAGTAGGATTGCTTGGAGCTGATTCCATTGTTCAGCTGGTAGGCTAATTCTGACGTTTCCTGTCTCTCCTAGTTGGAGGAGCTAAGGGCATCGGAGCGAGCTCTACGGATTCGCGTTAAGAGTTTGACCAATGAACTGGCGTTGCTAAGACGAGGGTTAGTCAATCTAAGCATGTATGTCTTTACTTTTTCTTTCTCTCTTTCACTTTCACTCACTCACTCCCACCTACTTACTCACTCCTTACAATACTCTCCCTGTGGCTAATGTTGTATACTATGTGTGTCTGTTTTTAGTAGGGTGACCAGTGGGGTGACCCCTGCCCTTTCTGGGTGCAGTGCCTCGCGGGGTGATGGGGAGATCAGGCGTTCACTGTCCCGGGAACGTAGTTTGGGACGTGTTGTAGTTCGGGCTCACTCAGGGTCCAGAGAGAGGACAGAAGAGAGGGGTCGGAGGTCAGAAGGCCAGAGGGCAGACTCCTCAGGGCCCCGCTCGTATGTTGCCAGACCCTCACCTTCTCCCACAGGTATCTTGTTTTTTCTGTCTCTATAGGAGTTTGGAGTTGACTGGTAATTCAGCTTCATTGCATTGATTGTTTTGACTTGGTGTAAATTTGGTAATGAAAAGGATACAATTAAAGTTGACACCACCAAGTCTGAGTAAAGCTAACAGGGCTTGATTAACTGCTTGATCTGCTATCTTCAATGAAAAATCCACTCAAAATCTTTTGGTAACAAAATATAGTTTGAGTGGATTTTCCCTTTAAGTATGAGCTCCCAGCCAATCCTGTCGTTCCTGTTTTCAGGTTCGCGGACGCCACGCTTTGACCCCACTGCATATATCCAGGACAGACAGCGCCGACTGAGAGAGGCGGAACTCAAAAAGTCAGTCTCATCTCCCTCTATCCATTTCACTGTCATAACTGTATCTGCAGTGCAAGCTTCTGCCAATTATAACAGTGTATTTTGCATGTGAGACACTGGTATAGTGATTTTCATGTGTTGAAATGCTCAAGGATTTCAAATGGCAACCCATTTTATCTTATGCTAATAGGAAAACCAATACTGAGTGAAACGTTCCCTGTAATCATGACTTAACTTGGCCTCCTGTGTTCTCTCTCTCCGTCAGCCAGAGAAAGGTCAGAAGAGAAATGTTAGCGTCACCTGTTCTGGAGAGGGGCCTAGAGAGGGGGCGGTCTCGGTCCAGGGAGGCTTATCCCCAGCTGACCAGGGCAGGCAGTGGGAGCAGAGGGAGGAGCTTATCAATTGAGAGTATGAGAAGCAGACAGTCCTCTGAGAATTCATTGGTGGAGTTGGATGAGTTGACAATCAGGTAATTTATGCTTTACCATGCTATATCACTTGGTATTACAGTCCAAATGGGGTTTGTTTAAGTAAGTGAGAGATGTTCTGTTGCTTTACTGTGTGTCTCAGACAGTTCCTCATTTTGTTCTGTGTTTCAGAGGAAGGAAGCAGACCTACAATGGTCCAACCATGGTGAGTGTGGTATGTTATTTTTTACAGCTTGTGATAGACCTTGATTTAACATCTTTGTGTTGAGTGACAGTTATTTATTTTTGTAGCCCAGAGGAAGACATTTGACCAGGAAGCCCCATTGTAGCACTCCCACACACAGGGTACGATCAGACAAAGGTAACCAATCAATGCCTACTCTTCAATCTAAAGTTTAATCAGAGTCAGTTAGCTAAAAAAAAATGAATGTACTTTTAATATGAGCCCTGGTGACACATTCTGTGTGAGAACCTTGCTGAAACCAATGATTTACCATTATCTGTGCATTGCTTGTCCTTTACCCAGAAGGCTCCATAGATGGGGCTGACCTGTCAGAGATCGATGCCCGGCTGCAGGCCCTACAGGACTACATGAGGGACCTGGACACGGGACACTAAACCCTAGGCAGGAAAAATTTGTTCTAAGACTTCCCTGTGCTGCAAACTTAGACCAAGGACTACTACTATTCGACATTACTAGTCGACACTGTGACTAAACAAGATCACTGCACTACACTGTGATATTTTAGCACACATTATCAGCTGATAGGCTTTTGCAAGTGCAAACACAGATGGATGCACACACTGCTTATTTTGTCACCCTCTGTGAGACGGTGCCTGATCTGTGGATAAAGATACCACTGTGAAGGCTGTTAAGCCACTGTTAGTGTATTGAACTAGAACTGAGGCATGACTGGTTTTATAACTTATGCATTGTGTCTGTTGATGTGACCGTAATACCCCATTCCCCCCCCCCCCTTTTTTAACGAGTGATTGATGAATGTGATTTCAGATGTTTTAGTCTGTAAATATAACTTTATTTGAAACATTCTGGGGGGGTGGTTGCTTTTGGTGAGAAGTATCTTTTTTTGAAAAATGTTTTTATATATAAATTAAATCTAGTTTCTCATTTAATTTTATTGAAATGTCCACCCATGTTCTATTATCATTACTTCCTCTCTAGCTGTGTGTTATGACTTGATGATGGGGGTAATGCTGAGTGTCTGTTAAGGTGTTTTGGCCCATTGGATCAGAGATGGATTTTCACCAAATGCTGCATGAGGATTTATTGCTTTGTTTTTGTGCCATTAATTTTCTAATAGGTATTTAGCCAAAATCTTTGTATTTTTTTCTACTTTTACTAGACATATCTTCTCTATTAATAATCACTGCAGCAGCTTTGTCTCTCAGTAATGTGGTGTGAGTGAGTGCACTGTGTCCTCCCCCTCTGCAGTAGAGTTAGTTGGTTGGGTGGGCTGAAGGTTCCTCCCTAGGGCTTTACTCAAAGGGCTGCAGCTCCACTACAGCTGACTGAGTCTCATGAATTAATAGCTAACCTACCCGGCCTGGACCCTTCCTCTCCGGGTTGAGCAACTGGGCCGTAGGAACAGCTGCTTCCATCTGCACTACTGTAGGAGGATGAGAATAGTGGAGAGAGCTGAGAGGCGTTTTGTGCTGTTTTTAGATTTTACCTCCGCTGCTAATAAAATGTAAGATGCTTTCCACTTACCTAAAACACCATCTATCAGAATTAAAGCCCTGTACCAGAGGCTGAAATTAAATGTACCTATCAGTTTTGGGATTTGTTGGTATTTTGTTACATTAATATTAGTATTTTCAAAATGTAAAAAACTTAATGTATATTTTCTTTAGATTATCATACTACTGTCACCAGTTTTATGAATTCTAACCACTTTAAAAATGGACATGCATCAATACATTCAAAGCTCACTATGTTGAATTACACAATTTCAAAGTCCATTTCATAGAGAATTTACAAACTGGACTACATTTAGTAACTTACTTTGAAGAAATGAGGATGTGTCTACATAAGCTTTTGCTGTTTGGTAGTCATAATTCAGTGTACTTGTCTTTAACTGCCATTTCCCGAAAGTCAGACTTCCCACACGCCAACTCATTTTCTCAGCTTCAGAAGCATCTGCTTTTACCAAATTTATATGGGGGGAAACGTGTATCCACAATCTGTGCTGGACAAGTCCGGTCCTGGAGTGTCTTAACAAAATGAAACAAAAATAGTTAGGCTGACTTCATCCAGTGTCCAGAAAAATGCAGTTGTGTTGTGTACAAATGTGCACATATTTAATGAGATTGCCTCATTTGCATATTTTAATAAACATTTTCTGAAATATTATCCAAAAAAGTGTTATACTTGTGTCTACATTCAACTGGGACAAGTTTGTGATATGATTGAGAGAGAAAAAAATCCCTATTGGGGTTTCCTGCCTGGCCTTAAAAGGATCAAATCACAACTTGACACATTCAATCTCTTTCAATGGGTCATAGTTATGCTAGCAAAATGTTGTGATTGTGTAGCACTTGCTAAATACTTTATATTGTAACCAAATATATACTAACCCAAGATAGTTGATCTGTGTCGTTTCGAATAAGAGCAAATTGAGCATAGTGGGCAGAACAAGCATGGAGGTGGGCAAAGCCAAGCATGAGTTAGCGAGATCCTATTGGCGCGTTGTAGCATTATGATCATATTTCCGTTTTAAAAACTTTGGCAAAGCGTCATGTATATAAAATGTAGCTGTGTTCGTAACAGATTTTAGTTTTGTGAACAGAACAGTTATTGAGATCCGATGTTTCATCGATGAGAAAATTAGCAGAATCTCGGCCCAGTTTCACCCTCTCAACTACACGCGACTGGACTTCCTCTCACTACCATATTTGGTGGTAAGAAAACGTTCTAAACGGATGTTTCAGTTTATAGCCCCTGTGACTTCTCTTTGGGTTTCCCTTTATGTCTGTGCTAAAATTGCTTCTCCAATAGAAATCCCCCGATCACACTTGTAGGCGAGGTGGGTTCGTTTAGCGTATGCGTAGAAACATGTATTACGGTCTTACGTCATCTCGCGCCGAACTGCGCATGTGCAAACCGTCAAATCAGAGGCACTCTTTCGATATATCTAGTTTTTTTGACGAAAATGAAAAACGATTTGGGGTTTAACAAATCAATGGGAGAAGTGAAACATTCTCCCTTAGTTGTTAATTTTTTCGAAATCTTAAGGCACAACCTAGATTCGAGCAAATGTCTTAAGTAGTTGAACATATTACTACTCCAACCTCATGAAAGTGACAAATTGACACGTTCATTTTCGTCAAAAACAACTATCGATGGCGTGCACACGCACAGTGCGGCGCAAGGCGACCGTTATAACCGATGACCTTCTTTCTGCCCATGAGTTTAGCTAGCCAACGTTGCAATGGCGTGATCAGGGATTTCTATTGGAAAAGCAATTTATGCCCATCTTCATACTGTACTGTCTTTGCTACAGCTACTCCTCGATGATTTACATATACATATTGATTAACGGACAATAAATCATTGTCGTTTAGGGGTGGGGTTAACAATAGCTAATGCAATTCTAGCCCCCCCATGTGGCGACGAAGTATTATTGCAAGCACCTGGTTGAAAATATTTGGTCGTGATTTGGTGAATGTCGTTAGAAATTTAAACTTCTCGGAGACTGGCATATCTGCATTATCGCACGTGCAAACGGTAATGTAACTAGCTATTGGCTGCGTTGGTGGTTAAACTGGTTTGAACGGTTAAAAAGGTGCATCAAGTTGCGGAGATCAACCAGGGTATTGTCCGTTCAATTATTGCTTCAATCCAAGATGAAACGTACGGTGGGCGTGGCTCCCTATTTTCGTTTGGACTAGCTAACTAACCTCCGCAGCAGCAAAATCAGGTGAGGCTGCACTCATTCACCACAAAAATTCTGATGAGGATGACTAAAACTCCAGTGACCACAGTTCGAGCCCGAGGAGCAAGGGGGATATGAACCACAGTTGCTCAAACGCGTCGGAGGAGCTAGTGTTGTCGGCGAACGGGAAGACAGACTCCACAAAACATGCTGCTGATTTCCCCTCACATTGCGAAACCGTACACGAAAATGTTACACAACTGGTGGTCACATGTGAATCGAGCCGAATTGAATTGGAGGCCATGAGGATTAGCGGACTCTCGGTTGGATCTCATCCCGACGAGGAGTCGATTTGCTCGGACAGTGGGTTCGGAGGCTCCCCCGCGTCTCTTCTCCTCAGAAAACTGTCAAACGCCTCGTCTGTGTTGTCACCAGCCTCGTCTTTTGAAGAAAATGAGGACGACCGCGGCTGTCCTGATGAGGTCCCCCGGGTGAGTGTAGGCGGTCATGATGAGGTCCCCCGGGTGAGTAGGCGGTCATGATGAGGTCCCCCGGGTGAGTAGGCGGTCATGATGAGGTCCCCCGGGTGAGTGTAGGCTGTCCTGATGAGGTCCCCCGGGTGAGTGTAGGCTGTCCTGATGAGGTCCCCCGGGTGAGTGTAGGCGGTCATGATAATGATTATAATGCTCTATCAGCTGCAATATGATTGGACCAATCGGCATGAGTCTATGTAACGTTCTGCTCAGGAAGATGCATGTGTCATTAGAATATATCATACCAAAACATCTTTGATTGTATGATTAGAACTGGTTTTGGTTCAACAGTTCTGCTTAGTTTAATCTGAACTGATTGAAATTAGGGCAAAGTGTGACTTCTGAAGTCCCAGTAAATTTCCATCTGTCATGATGCCTGTACATCTTATGCTTTTTTTTTACTGCTGTGGAAGCACTAGTGCTGGGTGGATCTGTAAACACTGACACAGAAACTGTAAACACTTGTATCCTAGGTGCCCACTCTCCCTACCCCCTCTCCTCATCCCTCTATACACAGACAGAGGCTCAAAGCCTGAGACTGTATAGGCTGAGCTGGGGATAGGATAGGTTTATCACAGAACAAGGAGCCACGGGCCTCCCGAGTGGAGCAGCGTTCTAAGGCATTGCTAGAGGCATCACTACAGACCCGGGTTCGACCCCAGGCTGTGTCGCAGCCTGCCGCGACCGGGAGACCCATGAGGCGGCGCACAATTGACCCAGCATCGTCTAGGTTAGGGTAGGGTTTGGCTGGCCGGGATGTCCTTGTCCCAGCTAGCGACTCCTTGTGGTGGGCTGGGCGCATGCATGCTGACTTCGGTCGCCGGTTGTACAGTGTTTCCTCCGACACATTGGTGCGGCTGGCTTCCGGGTTAAGCGAGCAGTGTCAAGAAGCAGTGTGGCGTTTCAGGGGATGCATGGCTCTCGACTTTTGCCTCTCCCGAGTCTGTACGGGAGTTGCAGCGACGGGACAAGACTGTAACTTCCAATTTGGTATCACGAAATTCGGGAGAAAAAGGGGTAAAAAAGAAGAACAATGAGCCAGATATTTCACTGGATGTATAAGTGTGAAGCATCCGATTGGCGTTTCCACTCACTACCACATATAGTGATGAGAGGAAGCCCAGTGGCAGCAGTGGGAGAAGATGGCGTGAGATGGATTTTAGCTGACATTATTCTCATTTTCTCATTGATGAAACGTTTGATCTCAGTTTTCTGTTCCCCAAACTATAATCTGTTAAGAACAGAGTAAGTTTGTAGATTTTACCCTTTGCCCCAAAAATGTAAAATTGCTTTGTTTAGAAGAAGCGCAAGGGCGAATTGAGTTACTGTTCACTTCAGAGTAGGCGCCAATAGGCTCTTGCTAGCTCGTGCTTGGCTCTGCCTTCCTACTTGCTTGTTCTGCCCACTGACTAATTTGTTCCTATTGGGAATGACAGGCTGTGGTCTGTCTTGTTATAACACATCTTTGGTTTTGTCATGCTAGTAGGCCTTTTAGGGCATTAGAGTATTAGACTGTATGGATAATATTAGAGACTGGACAAAGATGGGACAGTCCTTCTTTGAAATCTCATTGTATTTATATGGTAAACATGTAGTCTAGGCAACTAAGGTTTGAAGTACAATAAGGTTTGTTCAACTCAACTTGCGGTGTAGCCTCTCCTTGCCAGGGGGTTTTGTAATGTTTAGTTTCAGGTGTAGCTGCAGGCCACTGCATACATAGAGAACAGGTTGGGCAAGTATTTCCACAGATCCTCATCTGTACATATTTCCAGGGGACACGTTTAGAGTATTGTCAAACTACAGAGACATAGAGCAGAAGAATAGAAACTTAATAAAAGAGAGAGACATGTTAGCACCTTTTAATAAAAAAAAAAATATATATAATATATATACATAAAAATCTTTGATGTAAACAATGCCAGAGTGCTGCTGACAATTCCCTATGAAGTGACCTGCTGTAAAGAAGCAAAAAATAACAGCGAATTTAACAGATGGTTTTATTGATTAGCGTTTAGGATTATGTTATTCCAAGTCTGTTGTGGTGTCAACAAATTGCATGTCTGCTTTCGCTGGACATCTTCATAGGTTTTGAAAACCATGAGAAATAAACAGCCCAACGCGGAAGCCTCAATTATCACTTAGCAACGGCCATGGAGGAAAAAGTGACGCTCTCGGAACATTCAGACAGAAACAGCGTTGGCCGTTCTGTCCTGTTTGTCTATCTGTGAATGACTCTGCACATACTCACTGGGGTACTTTAATGTGTGTTGTGGTCCAGACTTTTCTCAAGTTCATCACAGCTTTCAACAAAACAAGTCCAGCAGCCTGTAAATTATTGAATGTGTGCAGCTGTTACACAAGATCCCAGCCCAACCCCTCCTACATGTCTTGGCTCAGTCTGGTGGCCAATGGTTGTTTCCATAGAGACGCTCGGCCATAGGTCAGAAAGTTGTGTGATGGAGTTTGAGGTTGTCGCTCTCATGACAGTGTCTCTCAGTAGGGGGAGGACAGACAGGAGTGAATGTAAGCTAGAGGTGTTGTACTGTACACTAAGTCATGAGGTGTAATTGCACGATTGATTGCTCTCCCCATGCAGAGTGTCACATGGAAGAAACCCAGAAGCACAGGGACCTCGTCTCCCCTCTCAGTGCCCCCCAAGAAGCCACAGCCCTGGGTGCAAGTAGTCGGACATGCAGGTTGGTTCTTTCTGTCTGACTTTTTCTTTAATTGATCAACTTAATTTTAACCATTATTTAACTAGGCAAGTCAGTTAAGAACAAATTCTTATTTTACAATGACGGCCTACCCCGGCCAAACCCTCCCCTAACCCGGATGACGCTGGGCCAGTTGTGCGCCGCCCTATGGGACTCCCGATCATGGCAGGTTGTGATACAGTCCGGGATCGAACCAGGCTCTTTAGTGACGCCTCTAGCACTGAGATGCAGTGCCTTAGATTGCTGCGCCACTCGGGAGCTGACTTCTGCCTTTCTGTATAGTGAAGTTAGTCTTTCTTGCTGGCTTACTGCTAATAGAAGATGGCTGTGTAGTACTAATGTGTTTTGAGAGTATAACATGCCCCCCCCCCCCCCCCCCCCCTTTGCCCTCTCGTGGCTGGTGGTCCAGGGAGCTTCCATGCAGGGGACTATGGGATGCTGCTGAAGCGCTACACTGAGGGAGAGCAAAAGTGCCTGCAGAGGCTAATGGAGGACTCTCTGAGACCCTTTGTGCCAGGCTACCATGGAGTGGTGCAGCGGGCCGAGCAGGACTACAACATGATGGACGACCTGCTCACACACTTCAACTCCCCTGCAATCATGGATTGCAAGATGGGCACCCGGTGAGTGAGACTGTGATTTAGAGACACTGGGGGCTGGAAATGTTTGCAAAAAAACCCAGATACCTTATTTATTTAAGTTTTCAGACCCGTTGCTATGAGACTCGAAATTGAGCTCCGGTGCATCCTGTTTCCGTTGATCATCCTTGAGATGTTTCTACAACTTGATTGGAGTCCACCTGTGGTAAATTCAGTTGATTGGACATGATTAGGAAAGGCACACACACAGGTCCCACAGTTGACAGTGCATGTCAGACAGAGCAAAAACCGAGCCATGAGGTTGAAGGAATTGTCCGTAGAGTTCCCGAAACAGGATTGTGTTGGCACAAATCTGGAGAAAGGTACAAAAAAATGTCAGCAGCATTTAAGGTCCCCAGGAACACAGTGGCCTCCATTCTTAAATGAAGGAAGTTTGGAAGAGAGAAGGTCCTTGGTCAGCCAGGTGACCAAGAACCCGATGGTCACTCTGACAGAGCTCCTCTGTGGAGATGGAGAACCTTTCAGAAGGACAACCATCTCTGCAGCACTCCACCAATCAGGCCTTATGGTAGAGTGGCCAGACAAGCCACTCTTCAGTAAAAGGCACATGATAGCCCGCTTGGAGTTTGCCTGAAGGACTGAGAAACCAGATTCTCTGGTTTGATGAAACCAAAATTGAGCTCTTTAGCCTGAATGGGAAAAATGAATGTACAGAGATCCTTAATGAAAACCTGCTCCAGAGTGCTCAGGACCTCAGACTGGAGTGAAGGTTCACCTTCCAACAGGACAACGACCCTGAGCACACAGCCAAGACAATGCAGGAGTGGCTTCGGGACAAGTCTCTGAATGTACTTGAGTGGCCCAGCCAGAGCCCGGAATAGAACCCAATCGAACATCTCTGGAGAGACATGAAAATAGCTGTACAGCGACGCTCCCCATCCAACCTGACCGAGCTTGAGAGGATCTGCAGAGAAGAATGGGAGAAACTCTCCAAATACAGGTGTGCCAAGATTGTAGCTTCATACCCAAGAAGACTCGAGGCTGTAATCGCTGCCGAAGATGCTTCAACAAAGTACTGAGTAAAGGGTCTGAATATCTGAATACTCATGTAAATGTGATATTTTTTTTAATTTGTAAATTTGTCTAAACCAGTTTCTGCTTTGTCGTTATTGGGTATTGTGTGTAGATTGATGGGGGGGGGGGGACGACAATTGAATCAATTTTAGAATAAGGCTGTAATGTAACAAAATGTGGAAAAAGTGAAGGTGTCTGAATACTTTCCGAATGCACTGTAACTATTGTTTGATTGCATTTTCATTGTCTATAGGGAAGGCCTAATGTAATTTTTGGTAGTAAAAAATGACGCAAAATGCACATCAGGTCACCCTCCCAAATGAGTTAATTTGAACTGGACACTAGAACAGTCCAGAAAAATAGGATGTGGAGATGTTTTTTTTTTTAATAGATTTTCTTAGTATCTCATGTGAGCTGCACTGCAACTCAGTTTTCTGTATTGTAAAGTGCACCAGTGTATAGGCCCTTAGTTGACTATAAAATGTAGATCACTAAACCCATTTAAAGAGAAACAAGTTATTAATGTGTTTGATAAGATTACAGATTCTCTCAGGGGACCCACATGGGTCCCTGACCCCAAGTTTGGGAACCACTGCAATAACCTCTCTTTCTGCTTGCTTCCTCTCTCTGTGTAACTCCTTTGCCCCCTGCATTGCAGCTTGCCACTGGCTTTCTCACTACTCTCTGTAAAGAAAAGTTATTTTGTGAGAATTTATAGTAGCCTTTTTTAAAGATTATAGCTAGCTTAATTTCTGTCAACTGCTCCTGCTGAGGTCAGGCTCCGTTTAACTTCATCCTTCTAGCCAGCTAGTTGTACAGTGAGCTATCTGGTTAACAGTAGCCAGGTCACCGTTAGCTAGCCGTCTGACTGAAATATCAGCGACTATTTACCAATTGTACACTCATTCCCTGAGAGTCAGGTTTTTTGTTTGTTTGGGGGATGTCTGTTGACACGGCAGGAGTCAAGGGACGTTAAAAAAATTGCCTTAGACCACTGCGCTACTCGGGAGGCTTAAGGTGCTTGAGGTGTCACTACAGACCCGGGTTCGATCTCGGGCTGTGTCGCAGCCGGCTGCAACCAGGAGACCGCGCACAATTGGCCCAGTATTGTCCATGTTAGGGGAGGGTTTGTCCGGTTGGGATGTCCTGGCGACTCCTGTGGCGGGTCGGGTGCATGCACGCTGACCCGGGCGCAAGGTGTACGGTGTTTCCTCCAACACATTGGTGCGGCTGGCTTCCAGGTTTAGCGAGCAGTGTGTCAAGAAGCAGTGCGACGTGGCAGGGTCGTGTTTCTGGGGACGCATGGCTCTCGACCATCGCCTCTCCCGAGTCCCATCGTTGCAACTACCGTACGGACAAGACTGTAACTACCAATTGGGGAGTAAAAAATATAATTTTTTTTACATACGTCCGGCATTTCGCAAGACCATTGTCAGCAGCTTCTCTCTCTGCCACTTGCCAGCGTTGGTCTGGGCAGAGGTAGTTTGTTTCACATCTCGGCCTGAGTTTGCCATTGGGCAGAGTGGTAAATGAAATGCGCTGCTGACAAGGCACATCCCGGGGGAGCAGGTGAGCATACCTGAATTATGAATACACTCGTTCGCAGAGGCAGGCGTGGTTAGAATATTAGCGTTCTGAGACTTGATCAACGCTGGGAACGCAATAATAATAAGTGGGTAAACTATAATTAACAGAATAAAAAGGTTAGTAAACACTTTCACAAATTAAAAAAAGTGCAGAAATGGTGATTACATGCGTTTACCCTCCAGTACATCCCTGCTTCTGATGAGTATGTATGTGATATTAAGCTGTCTGCTCTGTTAGGACATACTTGGAAGAGGAGCTGGCGAAGGCTCGGGAGAGGCCCCAGCCTCGTCAGGACATGTATGAGAAGATGGTGGACGTGGACCCAGAGGCCCCCACTGCAGAGGAGCGAGCCCTACAGGCAGTACTCAAGACCAGATACATGCAGTGGAGAGAGACCCTAAGCTCCACCACCACTCTGGGCTTCCGCATCGAGGGACTCAAGGCACGAACACGCACAGACACGCACGCACAGACACACACAGACACACAAACACAGACAGTCTGGGGCAAGTGAGCTGAGCAAGTTGAGCCTGCTCTGAGGTTGCCCAGGTGTAAAAATCCCCATTGTTTAAGTCACATGTGTCAAACACAAGGACACATTTCTATCAGGCAGCAAGCACTGCCAACTGGCTGTGTGCCAAATGGCAGCACATTGCCACACATGCCCCTCCTCCCAGACCCACACACATATGAGCCAGCCAGTGTGTGTGGGTCTGGGAGGAGGGGCATGTGTGGCAATGTGCTGCCATTTGGCACACAGCCAGTTGGCAGTGCTTGCTGCCTGATAGAAATGTGTCCTTGTGTTTGACACATGTGACTTAAACAATTTTTTACAATGGGGATTTTTTTATATCATTACTAATGACACTGACCGAATCTTCTACCAGCTAAGTTTCATTTCCGTGTGAATAAAGGATTCACACGCTAGTATAAATTACTACTAAATGACACTAGGGCATACGCGAGTATTAAGGAGTTGTAAATTGTCATCTACTTTATGAAATTACAGCCTGAATTCAATGTGGCTTTCACTCGCCATGGAGTGAAAGTGCACAGACACATGCCACAGTCCTAGGCTTCTAAAATGTTGGGGTCTGGTATCGGTTTCTAAAGCTTGACAATGAATAACCAAAAGAACAAACCTACAACAAAACACCATTGCGAAGGAGAAACATGTCGGCCTATTACAGCAACATTTGATCAGAAGCCTAGGCTGACTACTCAACTGCAAGAAGTTGAGCGCACCATACAGCAGTGCTGCATTCAAGAACACCATGATCCATGCATTGCAAATAACAATTAAAACATGTTTTAAGTTCATGTTATAACAACCTAGCTATGTTTTTATTTTGAATCTTTAAATACATTTTGATTAGGGTCGCAGTATATTATGCAAAGCTAATACTTGTGCAGCCTTTGCAGCTAATCTCCTTTATTTTATGTATGTTAAAATGCTATATACAGTGTCCTATGTACATTTATAAGACATTGTAAAGGGGCATATTTCTTTGTTTTATGAAACAATGGCCAGTTTGGGTAGCAGTTGTATGCACATTTATATGTAAAAACAAACTGTCAAAGTCTGGCCAGCAAATTCGTTGGCCCGATTTGAGTTTGACGCCCCTGGTTTAAGTGAAGGATAGAAAAGTTGAGACTCCTCTGTGGTTTCCCACATTAGGCTGATGATTTCTTTTAAAACTGAAAACAAACAAACTGCAAAGAATTTCAGTAGCCTAACAGACTTACTCCCCTATGTATTTATTTGGACGGTGAAGCTAAAATGTTTAATTTGACTCTATAATGCAGAATTTTGGATTTGAGAAAATGTTTCATATTAGGCGACATTACAGAATGTCATCTTTTTTTATTTGAGGGTATTTTCATACATATCCATTGTACCGTTATATAAAATCTTTCATTTCTAATCTAGCTACCATTTCTAAGGAGGGGACAGTACATGTACATCAAAGTTGGGATCAAGAGACTGATAAACAGTTTTATCACCAGGCCGTCAGACTGTTAAACAGTCACCACTAGCCGGCCAACGCCCAGTACACTGTCCTGAACCTTATTCACTGTTACTAGCCGGCTACCTCCCAGTACACTGTCCTGAACCTTATTCACTGTTACTAGCCGGCTACCTCCCGGTACACTGTCCTGAACCTTATTCACTGTTACTAGCCGGCTACCTCCCGGTACACTGTCCTGAACCTTATTCACTGTTACTAGCCGGCTACCTCCCGGTACACTGTCCTGAACCTTATTCACTGTTACTAGCCGGCTACCTCCCGGTACACTGTCCTGAACCTTATTCACTGTTACTAGCCGGCTACCTCCCGGTACACTGTCCTGAACCTTATTCACTGTTACTAGCCGGCTACCTCCCGGTACACTGTCCTGAACCTTATTCACTGTTACTAGCCGGCTACCTCCCGGTACACTGTCCTGAACCTTATTCACTGTTACTAGCCGGCTACCTCCCGGTACACTGTCCTGAACCTTATTCACTGTTACTAGCCGGCTACCTCCCGGTACACTGTCCTGAACCTTATTCACTGTTACTAGCCGGCTACCTCCCGGTACACTGTCCTGAACCTTATTCACTGTTACTAGCCGGCTACCTCCCGGTACACTGTCCTGAACCTTATTCACTGTTACTAGCCGGCTACCTCCCGGTACACTGTCCTGAACCTTAGTCATTGAACACTGGTCACTTTTAATAATGTTTACATACTGTTTTACCCACTTCATATGTATATACTGTATTCTAGTCATGGCTCATCCTATATAACTACTCCTGTACACATCTTTACTATTCATATACTGTCCATACTATCTCTACAGTGCCTTCAAAGTATAAATACCCCTTGACTTATAGCACATTTTGTTGTTACAGCCTGAATTCAAAATTGATTAAAATAAAATAAAGTAGCACCCATCTACACACAATACTCCATAATGACAAAAGTGAAAATGTTTTTACAAATTTGATAAATCAAATACAGAAATATTTAATTTACATAAGTATTCACACTGCCTAAGTCAATACATGTTAGAATCACCTTTGGCAGTGATTACAGCTGTTAGTCTTTCTGGGCAAATCTCTAAGCGCTTTGCACACCTGGACTGTACAATATTAGCCCATTTATCTTTTTAAAAAATTCTTCAAGCTCTGTGAAGTTGGTTGTTGATCATTGCTAGACAGCCATTTTCTAGTCTTGCCATAGATTTTCAAGCAGATTTAAGTAAACTGTAACTAGGCCACTCAGGAACATTCATTGTTGTCTTGGTGAGCAACTCCAGTGTATATTTGGCCTTGTATTTTAGGTTATTGTCCTGCTGAAAGGTGAATATATCTTCAGACTGAACCAGTTTTTCCTCTAGGACTTTTCCTGTGCTTAGCTCTAATCCGTTTCTTTTTATCCTAAACTCCCTAGTCCTTGCCGATGACAGTTATGGGTAGGATCGTCATCGGCAAGGACTAGGGAATATTTTTGGATAAAAAGAAACGGAGGCCTGGAAGCCTGGTTCAATGCCTCGCAAAGAAGGGAACCTATTGGTAGAAGGGTAAAAATAAAAAAGCATACATTTGAATATCCCTTTGAGCATTGTGAAGTTATTAATTACACTTTGGATGGTGCATCAATATACACAGTCACTACAAAGATACAGGCGTCCTTCCTAACTCAGTTCCCGGACAGAAAGGAAACCGCTCACGGATTTCACCATGAGGCCAATGGTGACAGATTTTGAGAGTATGAGCAATACTCCATCACCTATTCTGCCTTCCTCTTGTGATGATTTAGTTTAACTTTAATAGCAAATTAAGGGCAACCATTGATGCCATATCCAAACGGACAGGCCCTTGGATGAGTGAGGAAACTAATGCAGAGATGACGTGGTGAAAGGCAGAGATGACGTGGAGAAAGGCAGAAGTTGCAGGTCCATTATGATATTCTGAGACAGCAACTTGGCATATATAACAAGACCATTAGAAATGCCAGACGGGCTCTTTTTTCTCACTTGATCACTAATAATCAGAATAATACGAAAGTGCTTTTCTCGACCATTGGTCTGATAAATCCTACCCCTGCAAACCTATGTGAACTTTCCTCCACATCTGAATGTGATGAGTTTGCTGCATATTTCAGAGATAAGAAACATTAGGCTGGGTATCAGTCAAACAAGACCTGAATAGGAGTTTGACCTGTGCCCTACCCTACCACGCAAAGGCTCTATGGATTTATTTTCCCTGGTTTTTTATTTCACCACCTTAAAGTGTTTAATTGCATATCTGAAGAAATGCAAGCTATTATTAATCACTCCCTGTTCAAAGGCACTTTCCCCACTGCACTAAAAACAGCTATGGTGAAACCTCTTCTGAAGAAAATCTAGATTCTCCATATGATCTTAGAGCCAACACAGATGCCAAACAGCTCTCTGTCCTTGTACTCTTGGATTTAAGTGCTGCATTCGACACTGTTGACCACGATGTCCTTCTGGACACACTGGAGAGGTGGGTTGGCCTCTAAATTGGTTTAGGACCTATTTAACCGGTCGAGAGTTTTCTTTGTCACCAACATAACTCAGAAAATACATATCACGTGGCGTTCCACAAGGTTTGATTTTTGGTCCGGTACTGTTCAGTTTATATATGTTACTTCTTGACAGCTTATCAGACAGCACAGCATTGATTTTCACTGCTACGCTGATACACAGCTTTACAGTTCTGTGTCACCAGAGGATTTTAGCGCCACAGATAAATGATTAGACTGTATTATTAGTGATTTAAATACTTGGATGGCTCAAAACCTCCTACAGCTAAATCAAGACAAGGCCGAGGTATATATTGTTGGAGCCAAAGCACAGCGAGATAATCTGTCCGCACATTTTCATTCACAGGCAATAAAGATAAAACCCCATGTAAAAAAAACAACCTAGGTGTAAATTCTATCACATGTTAGGAAAGTGACCAAAATAGTTTTTTAGCAACTGAGGAACGTTGCCAAGGTGTGTCTGTTTCTCTCTCAGGCTGATACAGAGAGACTCATCCATGCTTTTATTACAAGCAGGCTTGACTACTGTAATGCTCTCCTGTCTGGTCCACCCAAGAAAGCCATTGGTCAACTGCAAACGTACAGAATGCTGCTGCACGGGTACTGAGCAAGACCAGACGGAGAGCACACTGCCTGGTTTTAAGGTCTCTGTACTGACTGCCTGTGAGTTTTAGAATTCATTTTAAGATTCTTCTATTGATTTTTAAATCAATCCACGATTGGGCACCCCAATATGTCAGACAGGCTTTTAAGTTATGTACCCAGTAAGTCCCACAGGTCCTCTGTCACTGGCCTTTTAACTATCCCAAAGCCTAGGACCAAGAGCCATGGAGAGGCAGCCTTTAGTTACTATGCCCCCAGCCTCTGGAATAGCCTGCCAGAGAACCCGAGGGGGGACAAAACTGTGGACCTAGTTAAATGAGATCTTAAAACACACCTTTTCTGCTTTGTTTTTCCTTAGGGTGCTTTTAGTTGTTCAGTTTGTATTATTATTGTTTTTTTATCCTCATGTTTGTTGTATAGTAAATATTTCAGTTTATTTTCATTGTTTTGTATTAGTTTTTTTCCTGTGACGCACCGCACCTTGTGTTGCGTTCCATGTCTGAAATGTGCTGTGTAAATAAAGCTTGATTTTATTTGACTTTAAAACAGTTAGTTTAATAGCTGTGATGGGGGAACTTAGGATGGATCAACAATATTTTAGTTACTCCACAATACTAACCTAAATGACTGACAAGAAGGAAGCCTGTACAGAATACAAATATACCAAAATCCTGTTTGCAGTAAGACACTAAAGTAAAAACTGCAAAAAATGTGGTAAAGAAATGATCTTTTTAGGATAAAAATAAACTGAATAGATCTCAGCACAGGCAAAATCCTAGAGGAAAACTTGGTTCAGTCTTCTTTCCACCAGCCACTGTGAGATGAATTTACCTTTCAGCAGGACAATAACCTAAAACACAAGGCCACATGTTGCTTACCAAGATGACATTGAATGTTCCTGAGTGGCCTAGTTACAGTTTTGACTTAAATCATCTTGGAAAATCTGTCAAGACATGAAAATGGCTGTCTAGCAATGATCAACAAACAACTTGACAGAGCTTGGAGAATTTTAAAAGAATAGTGTGCAAATATTGCACAATCTAGGTGAGCAAAGCTCTTAGAGACTTCCCCAGAAAGAGTCACGGCTGTAAACCCTGCCAAGGGTGATTCTAACATGTATTGACTCAGGGGTGTGAATACTAATGTAAAGGAGATATTTCTGTATTTGATGTTCATTAAATTAGCAAAAATGTATAAACATGTTTTCACTTTGTCATTATGGGGTGTTATGTGTAGATGGGTGAGAAAGAAATCTATATGAATCCGTTTTGAATTCCATGTAACACAGCAAAATATGGATTAAGTCTAGGGGTAGGAATACTTTCTGAAGGCACTGTAGAGATAATATGGACAGTATATTTATATAAAAGGTGTGCAGTAGTTTTTAGAGTGAGCCATGACTAGAATACAGTATATACATATAAAGTGGGTAAAATGGTATGTGAACATTTATGAAAGTGAACAGTGTTCAATGACTATAGGGCATAGCTGTCTCGAAGGTGCAGGGTAAAGTACCGGGTGGTAGCAGACTAGTAACAGTGACCAAGGTTCAGGGTAGTGTACTGGGCGTAGGCCCGGCTAGTGGTCAATGTTTAACAGTCTGATCGCCTGGAGATGAAGCTGTTTATCATTCTCTTGATCCCAACTTTGATGCACCTGTACTGTCTCCACCTTCTAGATGGTAGTGAGGTGAACAGGCCGTGGCTCTGGTGGCTGAGGTCTTTTGATGATCTTCTTGGCCTTCATGTGACACTGGGTGTTGTAGATGTCCTGGAGGGAAGGCAGTGTGCTTTGATGATGCTTTGGGCTGATCGCACCACCCTCTGGAGAGCCCTGCGGTTGAGGACGGTGCAATTTGTATTTTTTATTTAACTAGGCAAGTCAGTTAGGAACAAATTCTTATTTACAATGACGGCCTACACCGGCCATACCCAGACGACGCTGGGCCAATGTTGCGCCGCCCTATGGGACTCCCAATCATGGTCGGTTGTGATACAGCCTGGAATCGAACCAGGATGTCTGTAGTGACGCCTCAAGCACTGAGATGCAGTGCCTTAGACCGCTGTGCCACTCGGGAGCCCCAATTGCTGTACCAGGCGGTGATACAGCACGACATGATGCTCTCACTGGTGCCTACCTTCACCACTTGGGGTCAGCTCTTCAGGAAGTCCCGGGTCCAGATTCACAAAACCTTCTTAAGAAGAAATGTCTTCTTATTAACTGCAATTTTTTCCTTAACTATAGTTTTATGAAAGAAGTTAAGCAAAGTTTCTATTCTTTAAAAAGGTTATTGGAAATGTTCTTGAACTATTTCTTATGTTTCTCCTTAAACAAGAAGTTAAGAAATTAGATTATTGAAAATAAAGTTATTGGATTTGTTCTTTATTCCAATATAGCTAAACCCTTAAACTCAGGGCAGTGAGAGAATAAGGTCATGAAAGTAATTGAACATTCACCCACAAACTTTGTCTGAAAGTTTCAGTATAGATTATTAACCCAAGAACATGTTTCAGAACAGTAATCTCAGTACAAATATGCTAAAATGATTGCCATTGCTAGCTAAGAAGATGGTTAAGAAATTATTTGAGAAGTTCATAAGAAAATCATTAAATCTTAGTTTAAGTGCAATTCATCAACAATATCCTATCTTTTTCTTAAGAAGCTTCTTAAGTTTTTTGCGTAAAAAGTGTTTTCTGTGAGTCTGGGCCCAGGACCCAGTTCCACAGGGATGGGTTCAGACCCAGGCCCCTGAGCTTAGTGATGAGCTTGGAGGGAAATATGGTGATGAAGGTTGAGCTGTAGTCAATGAACAGCATTATTACATAGGTATTTATATTGTCCAGGTGGGATAGGGCAGTGTGCTGTGCAATGGCGATTGTGTCGTCCGTGGATCTGTTGAGGTGGTATGCGAATTGTAGGTTGTCGGGTAAGATGGAGGTGATATCCTTAACTAGCCTCTTGAAGCACTTCGTGATGATAGAAGTGAGTGCTACGGGGCGATAGTCATTTAGTTCAGTTACCTTCGCCTTCTTTGGTACAGGAACATCTTGCGGCTTGAGATGCCGTCTGGGCCGGCAGTCTTGCGAGGGTTAAAATGCTTAAGATACTTACTCACGTCAGGCAAGGAGAACGAGAGCACACCGTCCTCGTTAGTGGAGGGGGCCCGCGTTGGGGGCTCCATGTTTTCCTCGAAGCAGGCAAAGGTGTTTAGCTTATCCGGGAGCGCGGCGTCGGTGTCCGAGGTGGCTGGCTTTCCCTTTATAATACATGATTGTCTGGAGTTCCTGCCACATTTCTCGTGTCGTTTTGCCTCTAGATGGAATGCTGCCGTCTGTCCAGGGTTGTTGGTTTGGATAAGTTGTAATCGTCACAGTGGCAACAACATCCTGTATGCACTTCCTGATGAACCCAGTGTATACGTCAATACTATTCTCAGAGGCGACCCGGGAAAATGTTCCAGTCCGCGTGATCAAAACAATCTTGAAGCATAGATTCCAATTGGTCAGACCAATGTTAAACAGTCCTTACCACGGGTGCTTCCTGTTGGAAGTTTCTGCCTATAGGTGTGATATGATTTTCCCAAGAGAGGGCGGGGGAGAGCCTTGTAGCTGTAGCAATGATCACGAGTTTGTGAGTATAGCCCAGGAGATGTTGACAGAATTTCGGTAGCGTTTTACTCAGATTTCCTTTGTTAAAGTCCCCAGCTGCAATACATGCGGCCTCAGGATATGCGGTTTCCAGACCTAAATGTCATTCCCTGAGGATGTGTAGCCTAAAGACCAGTGTATATAAAGTTACCCGTTTGGGCTCGAATGTCTAATCCAGTTTGCACATAGTCCAGTGTAGTTCCCGGAGAGCCGTCGTGGTGTCTGCTTGGGGGGGAATATACACGACAGTGATGATGACCAAAGAAAATGATCTCTGGAGGTAATGTGGTCGGCATTTGATGGTGAGATATTACAGATCGGGAGAACAAAAGGACTTGAGTCCCTGTACTTTACCACAATGCTATTGGTCTTTCGCACTCATTATTCATGATTCATTCATGATTATCCGTAATCATGGTAGCATCCACATTAGTGCAGGTGTTCAGAAACATATTCTATTCTTATTTACAATAAAATTAACTCCAAAATGTCACAATACATTATTTACAATTAATTTCTATTGAGCACAACATAATCTGAAGCACAACCAAAACAAACTGCAAATGCATCCATTAAATGCATCCAGCTAGGAATATGTGACCAAAATATGAAACTTTTGACTACTTTAATATACATTTAAGTGAATTTGTCCAAATACTTATGACAAATTCAAAATGCATTCATTTCTAAATGGTAAAACGTGTATGAAAATGCCCTCAAATAAAAAGTGACATTCTGTAATGTCGCCTCATATGAAACATTTGAAGCAGCATCCAAAATGCTGTAGTATAGAGCTAAATTAAAAGTTTTAGCTGCACTTTTCAAATAAATATGTAGGGGAGTGTATCACAAAAGTTTTACCTGCTGTACTGGAAGTGTAACTTTTGTTCAGCGTGAGCCAGTCTTATTGCTCTCCAGCGTGAGCCACTGTCTTACTGCTCTCTAGCGTGAGCCACTGTCTTATTGCTCTCCAGCGTGAGCCACTGTCTTATTGCTCTCCAGCGTGAGCCACTGTCTTATTGCTCTCTAGCGTGAGCCCCTGTCTTATTGCTCTCTAGCGTGAGCCACTGTCTTATTGCTCTCCAGCGTGAGCCACTGTCTTATTGCTCTCCAGCGTGAGCCACTGTCTTATTGCTCTCTAGCGTGAGCCACTGTCTTATTGCTCTCTAGCGTGAGCCACTGTCTTATTGCTCTCCAGCGTGAGCCACTGTCTTATTGCTCTCCAGCGTGAGCCACTGTCTTATTGCTCTCTAGCGTGAGCCACTGTCTTATTGCTCTCTAGCGTGAGCCACTGTCTTATTGCTCTCTTGCGTGAGCCACTGTCTTATTGCTCTCCAGCGTGAGCCACTGTCTTATTGCTCTCCAGCGTGAGCCACTGTCTTATTGCTCTCTAGCGTGAGCCACTGTCTTATTGCTCTCTAGCGTGAGCCACTGTCTTATTGCTATCCAGCGTGAGCCACTGTCTTATTGCTCTCCAGCGTGAGCCACTGTCTTATTGCTCTCCAGCGTGAGCCACTGTCTTATTGCTCTCCAGCGTGAGACACTGTCTTATTGCTCTCCAGCGTGAGCCACTGTCTTATTGCTCTCCAGCGTGAGCCACTGTCTTATTGCTATCCAGCGTGAGCCACTGTCTTATTGCTCTCCAGCGTGAGCCACTGTCTTATTGCTCTCCAGCGTGAGCCACTGTCTTATTGCTCTCTAGCGTGAGCCACTGTCTTATTGCTCTCTAGCGTGAGCCACTGTCTTATTGCTCTCCAGCGTGAGCCACTGTCTTATTGCTCTCCAGCGTGAGCCACTGTCTTATTGCTCTCTAGCGTGAGCCACTGTCTTATTGCTCTCTAGCGTGAGCCACTGTCTTATTGCTCTCCAGCGTGAGCCACTGTCTTATTGCTCTCCAGCGTGAGCCACTGTCTTATTGCTCTCCAGCGTGAGCCACTGTCTTATTGCTATCCAGCGTGAGCCACTGTCTTATTGCTCTCCAGCGTGAGCCACTGTCTTATTGCTCTCCAGCGTGAGCCACTGTCTTATTGCTCTCTAGCGTGAGCCACTGTCTTATTGCTCTCCAGCGTGAGCCACTGTCTTATTGCTCTCTAGCGTGAGCCACTGTCTTATTGCTCTCTAGCGTGAGCCACTGTCTTATTGCTCTCCAGCGTGAGCCACTGTCTTATTGCTCTCCAGCGTGAGCCACTGTCTTATTGCTCTCTAGCGTGAGCCACTGTCTTATTGCTCTCTAGCGTGAGCCACTGTCTTATTGCTCTCCAGCGTGAGCCACTGTCTTATTGTTCTCCAGCGTGAGCCACTGTCTTATTGCTCTCCAGCGTGAGCCACTGTCTTATTGCTCTCCAGCGTGAGCCACTGTCTTATTGCTCTCTAGCGTGAGCCACTGTCTTATTGCTCTCTAGCGTGAGCCACTGTCTTATTGCTCTCTAGCGTGAGCCACTGTCTTATTGCTCTCTAGCGTGAGCCACTGTCTTATTGCTCTCCAGCGTGAGCCACTGTCTTATTGCTCTCCAGCGTGAGCCACTGTCTTATTGCTCTCTAGCGTGAGCCACTGTCTTATTGCTCTCTAGCGTGAGCCACTGTCTTATTGCTATCCAGCGTGAGCCACTGTCTTATTGCTCTCCAGCGTGAGCCACTGTCTTATTGCTCTCCAGCGTGAGCCACTGTCTTATTGCTCTCCAGCGTGAGACACTGTCTTATTGCTCTCCAGCGTGAGCCACTGTCTTATTGCTCTCCAGCGTGAGCCACTGTCTTATTGCTATCCAGCGTGAGCCACTGTCTTATTGCTCTCCAGCGTGAGCCACTGTCTTATTGCTCTCCAGCGTGAGCCACTGTCTTATTGCTCTCTAGCGTGAGCCACTGTCTTATTGCTCTCTAGCGTGAGCCACTGTCTTATTGCTCTCCAGCGTGAGCCACTGTCTTATTGCTCTCTAGCGTGAGCCACTGTCTTATTGCTCTCCAGCGTGAGCCACTGTCTTATTGCTCTCTAGCGTGAGCCACTGTCTTATTGCTCTCTAGCGTGAGCCACTGTCTTATTGCTCTCCAGCGTGAGCCACTGTCTTATTGCTATCCAGCGTGAGCCACTGTCTTATTGCTCTCCAGCGTGAGCCACTGTCTTATTGCTCTCCAGCGTGAGCCACTGTCTTATTGCTCTCTAGCGTGAGCCACTGTCTTATTGCTCTCTAGCGTGAGCCACTGTCTTATTGCTCTCTAGCGTGAGCCACTGTCTTATTGCTCTCCAGCGTGAGACACTGTCTTATTGCTCTCCAGCGTGAGCCACTGTCTTATTGCTCTCTAGCGTGAGCCACTGTCTTATTGTTCTCCAGCGTGAGCCACTGTCTTATTGCTCTCCAGCGTGAGCCACTGTCTTATTGCTCTCCAGCGTGAGCCACTGTCTTATTGCTCTCTAGCGTGAGCCACTGTCTTATTGCTATCCAGCGTGAGCCACTGTCTTATTGCTATCCAGCGTGAGCCACTGTCTTATTGCTCTCCAGCGTGAGCCACTGTCTTATTGCTCTCCAGCGTGAGCCACTGTCTTATTGCTCTCCAGCGTGAGCCACTGTCTTATTGCTCTCCAGCGTGAGCCACTGTCCTATTGCTGTCTAGCGTGAGCCACTGTCTTATTGCTCTCCAGCGTGAGCCACTGTCTTATTGCTCTCCAGCGTGAGCCACTGTCTTATTGCTCTCTAGCGTGAGCCACTGTCTTATTGCTCTCCAGCGTGAGCCACTGTCTTATTGCTCTCTAGCGTGAGCCACTGTCTTATTGCTCTCCAGCGTGAGCCACTGTCTTATTGCTCTCCAGCGTGAGCCACTGTCTTATTGCTCTCTAGCGTGAGCCACTGTCTTATTGCTCTCCAGCGTGAGCCACTGTCTTATTGCTCTCTAGCGTGAGCCACTGTCTTATTGCTCTCTAGCGTGAGCCACTGTCTTATTGCTCTCTAGCGTGAGCCACTGTCTTATTGTTCTCCAGCGTGAGCCACTGTCTTATTGCTCTCCAGCGTGAGCCACTGTCTTATTGCTCTCCAGCGTGAGCCACTGTCTTATTGCTCTCTAGCGTGAGCCACTGTCTTATTGCTCTCTAGCGTGAGCCACTGTCTTATTGCTCTCTAGCGTGAGCCACTGTCTTATTGCTCTCCAGCGTGAGCCACTGTCTTATTGCTCTCCAGCGTGAGCCACTGTCTTATTGCTCTCTAGCGTGAGCCACTGTCTTATTGCTCTCTAGCGTGAGCCACTGTCTTATTGCTATCCAGCGTGAGCCACTGTCTTATTGCTATCCAGCGTGAGCCACTGTCTTATTGCTCTCCAGCGTGAGCCACTGTCTTATTGCTCTCCAGCGTGAGACACTGTCTTATTGCTCTCCAGCGTGAGCCACTGTCTTATTGCTCTCCAGCGTGAGCCACTGTCTTATTGCTCTCCAGCGTGAGCCACTGTCTTATTGCTCTCCAGCGTGAGCCACTGTCTTATTGCTCTCCAGCGTGAGCCACTGTCTTATTGCTCTCCAGCGTGAGCCACTGTCTTATTGCTCTCCAGCGTGAGCCACTGTCTTATTGCTCTCCAGCGTGAGCCACTGTCTTATTGCTGTCTAGCGTGAGCCACTGTCTTATTGCTGTCTAGCGTGAGCCACTGTCTTATTGCTCTCCAGCGTGAGCCACTGTCTTATTGCTCTCCAGCGTGAGCCACTGTCTTATTGCTCTCCAGCGTGAGCCACTGTCTTATTGCTCTCCAGCGTGAGCCACTGTCTTATTGCTCTCTAGCGTGAGCCACTGTCTTATTGCTCTCCAGCGTGAGCCACTGTCTTATTGCTCTCTAGCGTGAGCCACTGTCTTATTGCTCTCCAGCGTGAGCCACTGTCTTATTGCTCTCCAGCGTGAGCCACTGTCTTATTGCTCTCCAGCGTGAGCCACTGTCTTATTGCTCTCCAGCGTGAGCCACTGTCTTATTGCTCTCCAGCGTGAGCCACTGTCTTATTGCTCTCCAGCGTGAGCCACTGTCTTATTGCTCTCCAGCGTGAGCCACTGTCTTATTGCTCTCCAGCGTGAGCCACTGTCTTATTGCTCTCCAGCGTGAGCCACTGTCTTATTGCTCTCCAGCGTGAGCCACTGTCTTATTGCTCTCCAGCGTGAGCCACTGTCTTATTGCTCTCCAGCGTGAGCCACTGTCTTATTGCTCTCTAGCGTGAGCCACTGTCTTATTGCTCTCCAGCGTGAGCCACTGTCTTATTGCTCTCCAGCGTGAGCCACTGTCTTATTGCTCTCCAGCGTGAGCCACTGTCTTATTGCTCTCCAGCGTGAGCCACTGTCTTATTGCTCTCCAGCGTGAGCCACTGTCTTATTGCTCTCCAGCGTGAGCCACTGTCTTATTGCTCTCTAGCGTGAGCCACTGTCTTATTGCTCTCCAGCGTGAGCCACTGTCTTATTGCTCTCCAGCGTGAGCCACTGTCTTATTGCTCTCCAGCGTGAGCCACTGTCTTATTGCTCTCCAGCGTGAGCCACTGTCTTATTTCTCTCTAGCGTGAGCCACTGTCTTATTGCTCTCCAGCGTGAGCCACTGTCTTATTGCTCTCCAGCGTGAGCCACTGTCTTATTGCTCTCCAGCGTGAGACACTGTCTTATTGCTCTCCAGCGTGAGCCACTGTCTTATTGCTCTCCAGCGTGAGCCACTGTCTTATTGCTCTCCAGCGTGAGCCACTGTCTTATTGCTCTCCAGCGTGAGCCACTGTCTTATTGCTCTCCAGCGTGAGCCACTGTCTTATTGCTCTCTAGCGTGAGCCACTGTCTTATTGCTCTCCAGCGTGAGCCACTGTCTTATTGCTATCCAGCGTGAGCCACTGTCTTATTGTTCTCCAGCGTGAGCCACTGTCTTATTGCTCTCCAGCGTGAGCCATTGTCTTATTGCTCTCCAGCGTGAGCCACTGTCTTATTGCTCTCCAGCGTGAGCCACTGTCTTATTGCTCTCCAGCGTGAGCCACTGTCTTATTGCTCTCCAGCGTGAGCCACTGTCTTATTGCTCTCCAGCGTGAGCCACTGTCTTATTGCTCTCCAGCGTGAGCCACTGTCTTATTGCTCTCTAGCGTGAGCCACTGTCTTATTGCTCTCCAGCGTGAGCCACTGTCTTATTGTTCTCCAGCGTGAGCCACTGTCTTATTGTTCTCCAGCGTGAGCCACTGTCTTATTGCTCTCCAGCGTGAGCCACTGTCTTATTGCTCTCCAGCGTGAGCCACTGTCTTATTGCTCTCTAGCGTGAGCCACTGTCTTATTGCTCTCTAGCGTGAGCCACTGTCTTATTGCTCTCTAGCGTGAGCCACTGTCTTATTGCTCTCCAGCGTGAGCCACTGTCTTATTGCTCTCCAGCGTGAGCCACTGTCTTATTGCTCTCTAGCGTGAGCCACTGTCTTATTGCTCTCTAGCGTGAGCCACTGTCTTATTGCTCTCTAGCGTGAGCCACTGTCTTATTGCTATCCAGCGTGAGCCACTGTCTTATTGCTCTCCAGCGTGAGCCACTGTCTTATTGCTCTCCAGCGTGAGCCACTGTCTTATTGCTATCCAGCGTGAGCCACTGTCTTATTGCTCTCCAGCGTGAGCCACTGTCTTATTGCTCTCCAGCGTGAGCCACTGTCTTATTGCTCTCTAGCGTGAGCCACTGTCTTATTGCTCTCCAGCGTGAGCCACTGTCTTATTGCTCTCTAGCGTGAGCCACTGTCTTATTGCTCTCTAGCGTGAGCCACTGTCTTATTGCTCTCTAGCGTGAGCCACTGTCTTATTGTTCTCCAGCGTGAGCCACTGTCTTATTGCTCTCTAGCGTGAGCCACTGTCTTATTGCTCTCCAGCGTGAGCCACTGTCTTATTGCTCTCCAGCGTGAGCCACTGTCTTATTGCTCTCTAGCGTGAGCCACTGTCTTATTGCTCTCTAGCGTGAGCCACTGTCTTATTGCTCTCTAGCGTGAGCCACTGTCTTATTGCTCTCCAGCGTGAGCCACTGTCTTATTGCTCTCCAGCGTGAGCCACTGTCTTATTGCTCTCTAGCGTGAGCCACTGTCTTATTGCTCTCTAGCGTGAGCCACTGTCTTATTGCTATCCAGCGTGAGCCACTGTCTTATTGCTATCCAGCGTGAGCCACTGTCTTATTGCTCTCCAGCGTGAGCCACTGTCTTATTGCTCTCCAGCGTGAGCCACTGTCTTATTGCTCTCCAGCGTGAGCCACTGTCTTATTGCTCTCTAGCGTGAGCCACTGTCTTATTGCTCTCCAGCGTGAGCCACTGTCTTATTGCTCTCCAGCGTGAGCCACTGTCTTATTGCTCTCCAGCGTGAGCCACTGTCTTATTGCTCTCCAGCGTGAGCCACTGTCTTATTTCTCTCTAGCGTGAGCCACTGTCTTATTGCTCTCCAGCGTGAGCCACTGTCTTATTGCTCTCCAGCGTGAGCCACTGTCTTATTGCTCTCCAGCGTGAGACACTGTCTTATTGCTCTCCAGCGTGAGCCACTGTCTTATTGCTCTCCAGCGTGAGCCACTGTCTTATTGCTCTCCAGCGTGAGCCACTGTCTTATTGCTCTCCAGCGTGAGCCACTGTCTTATTGCTCTCCAGCGTGAGCCACTGTCTTATTGCTCTCTAGCGTGAGCCACTGTCTTATTGCTCTCCAGCGTGAGCCACTGTCTTATTGCTATCCAGGCGTGAGCCACTGTCTTATTGTTCTCCAGCGTGAGCCACTGTCTTATTGCTCTCCAGCGTGAGCCATTGTCTTATTGCTCTCCAGCGTGAGCCACTGTCTTATTGCTCTCCAGCGTGAGCCACTGTCTTATTGCTCTCCAGCGTGAGCCACTGTCTTATTGCTCTCCAGCGTGAGCCACTGTCTTATTGCTCTCCAGCGTGAGGCCACTGTCTTATTGCTCTCCAGCGTGAGCCACTGTCTTATTGCTCTCTAGCGTGAGCCACTGTCTTATTGCTCTCCAGCGTGAGCCACTGTCTTATTGTTCTCCAGCGTGAGCCACTGTCTTATTGTTCTCCAGCGTGAGCCACTGTCTTATTGCTCTCCAGCGTGAGCCACTGTCTTATTGCTCTCCAGCGTGAGCCACTGTCTTATTGCTCTCTAGCGTGAGCCACTGTCTTATGCTCTCCAGCGTGAGCCACTGTCTATGTATTGCTCTCTAGCGTGAGCCACTGTCTTATTGCTCTCCAGCGTGAGCCACTGTCTTATGCTCTCTAGCGTGAGCCACTGTCTTATTGCTCTCCAGCGTGAGCCACTGTCTTTATTGCTCTCCAGCGTGAGCCACTGTCTATTGCTCTCTAGCTGTGAGCCACTGTCTATTGCTCTCTAGCGTGAGCCACTGTCTTATTGCTCTCCTAGCGTGAGCCACTGTCTTATTGCTCTCAGCGTGAGCCACTGTCTTATTGCTTCTCCAGCGTGAGCCACTGTCTTATTGCTATCCAGCGTGAGCCACTGTCTTATTGCTCTCCTAGCGTGAGCCACTGTCTTATGGCTCTCTAGCGTGAGCCACTGTCTTATTGCTCTCTAGCGTGAGCCACTGTCTTATTGCTCTCCAGCGTGAGCCACTGTCTTATTGCTCTCCAGCGTGAGCCACTGTCTTATTGCTCTCCAGCGTGAGCCACTGTCTTATTGCTCTCCAGCGTTGAGCCCACTGTCCTTATTGCTCTCCAGCGTGAGCCACTGTCTTATTGCTCTCCTAGCGTGAGCCACTGTCTATATGCTCTCTAGCGTGAGCCACTGTCTTATTGCTCTCTAGCGTGAGCCACTGTCTTATTGTTCTCCAGCGTGAGCCACTGTCTTTGCTCTCTAGCGTGAGCCACTGTCTTATTGCTCTCCAGCGTGAGCCACTGTCTTATTGCTCTCCAGCGTGAGCCACTGTCTTATTGCTCTCTAGCGTGAGCCACTGTCTTATTGCTCTCTAGCGTGAGCCACTGTCTTATTGCTCTCTAGCGTGAGCACTGTCTTATTGCTCTCCAGCGTGAGCCACTGTCTTATTGCTCTCCAGCGTGAGCCACTGTCTTATTGCTCTCTAGCGTGAGCCACTGTCTTATTGCTCTCTAGCGTGAGCCACTGTCTTATTGCTATCCAGCGTGAGCCACTGTCTTATTGCTATCCAGCGTGAGCCACTGTCTTATTGCTCTCCAGCGTGAGCCACTGTCTTATTGCTCTCCAGCGTGAGACACTGTCTTATTGCTCTCCAGTGAGCCACTGTCTTATTGCTCTCCAGCGTGAGCACTGTCTTAT